>NW_025999905.1:5593339-5609826 GCF_001458135.2 Marmota marmota marmota | reverse complement strand
ATATATATATATATATAATGACTTGCTTATACACCATCCTTTCATTTCTTAAAAAATCTTTATTCCTTCAAGTATTTCATTTTTGAGAGAGAGAGAGAGAGAGAGAGTTTTTTAATATTTATTTTTTAGTTTTCGGCGTACACAACATCTTTATTTGTATGTGGTACTGAGGATCGAACCCAGTACCACGTGCATGCCAGGCCAGCGCACTACCACTTGAACCACATCCCCAGCCCTCAAGTATTTCATTTTTTGAGAATGTTATTATGTGAAACTCTCAGACTATCCTAGGAATTCAAAGAAAAAGATTATTTTAGTTTCAAACATGTGTTGAGCACATTATATGCCAGGTAGAACACAAGCTACACAGAGGGAAGATGAAGAGTCCAACTCCTGAGAGTTTATATTCCAACTTGGGATATTGGTTAGTAAAGCAACGATTTGTGGGATAATGTCACACTATGCTACAATTAGGATTTAAGCAGGCATAGTGTGTTGTGGGCTTGCAGAAGAAAGAACTAAGGAGATTTAAGACATTTTCCTAAAGACTACATCATTGAAGCAGTAAGAAGAGAAAGGCTCTTCGAAGGGTATCAAAGGCTCTTTGAAGGAATTTCCAGACAGAGGTATATGTATAGAAGCAACAAATAACTTGTACCTCTCTAGGAAATAAGAAGTGTTTTGATAGCTGACTCTCTAACTTTGAGGGGACGGAAGGGGGAAAGTGATGAGGGGTGTCTGGAGAAGGCAGAAACCATAAAGGAGTCCTTTCACCATGGAGTCTGGGGGTGGAGCATTAAAGGATGTTAAGCAGGGCATTGAAATCATCCAGTTTGAAGCTAAGGTCCCTGTAATCATGTGGCAAATGGTTTGGAGAGGAGAGAAAGTGTGAGAAGGCCAGTCCAGAGGCCCTTGCAGTGATCCCCAATGAGGAAATGTGTGGGAGGTTGCCTCTTCTCACTGGACTAGCACTATATGCACAGTTTTCAGCTAAGTTACATTTCTGGGGGAAAAAAAAAAGAAAATCTCTAGTAGGACATCTTGTTTTCTATGTTGTTTTGTTTTATTTTATTTTTGTTTGTTGTACCAGTGATTGAACCCAGGGGCACTTACCACTGAACCACATCCCCAGCCTTCTTTTGCATTTATTTAGAGACAGGGCCTTGCTCAGTTGCTGAGGCTGACTTTGAACTTGTGATCCTCCTGCCTCAGCCTCCTGAGCCACTGGGATTACAGACATGCACCACAGTACCGGCTAATTACCTGTGTTTCTGAGTTCTATTCTTGAATTATGTTGCATTCGAAAATCATTAGTTTAACCCTTTGGAGAAAATTATCTGAGTTTGATTATAATTATGTTTAAAAGACTATATACAATTTTGCTATTGAATTTCTTTGGGAGATATGGTTACAAGATCTCATATAAAATGTAATATTCTTTAGGACCCAAGATAAGAAAACTATCTTTCAAAGGTTTAGATTTTCTTTTTATTTGAAAATTAATTATAAAACCCACAATATATCTCTTTTTGATGTGATGTCATGAAACACAGGCATATTACCCTTCCCCCAATAATAAGAAGCACTAATTTTACCCTCAACAAAGGACAAACTATAGCTTCTTTTATAAATATATTAGTTGTAGTTGGACACAATATCTTTATGTATTTATTTATTTATTTTTATGTGGTGCTGAGGATCGAACCCAGGGCCTCGCATGTGCTAAGCAAGTGCTCTACCGCTGAGTCACAACCCCAGCCCCATATAGCTTCTTTTTCTTATTTTTTTAACTACCATAAGAGCCTTTTACAGTAAATTAACTTGCATCCATTTTGAAATAACTAGTTACAAATATGAAATAAATTATATCACAGTATTTTCACACTGGGAATTCCTGAAGTATTTTTTAAATATCCTAAATATTATACCACGCATTTCCACATACAAAAAAATATGTCAAAACCACAATGATAGTGGTTAGGCTAGAGGAACAGTTCTGATCTACTTAAGAGATACCTCTTATTCAAAGTAGCAAACTCATTTTTGTGATAATGTTTTCAAATATTTTTCACTACTCCAATAATAGGAATTTATTCATTTTATCCACCTCCAGAGCATCTCAAAACTTATGGCTATTCCACAAACATGTCTTTCTAAAAAGAACATATTGCACACCAATAATATAAAAACACAATATGATTACTATTTGTAAGTTGGAAAGCTATTACAGTGCTCTGTGAGTTATTTTTAATCAAGTCACCTGAAACTATTGTGGAAATAATGCCTAATGAGGACAAATTCTCAAGGACGATTCTAGAAGACATTATTTCAACATTAACACTTCAATCAATCTGAGTGTCATTTATTTAATTTTGTCTAACATAACTTAGCATAAGCAGCTTATGAGTAGGTATGATATATGTTTTTTAATGTATAGCCCAGAGAGCTCCAAGTAATGCTGCATAACCAGTCAGCATCAGGGACGAATTAACTCTTAGGTTGCGTAGATGAGCTCTACCTTCCAGGCAGGCTGACATCCACCCTGAATTTAGGCTGCAAATATTAGCTGGCATTATCATTCAGCCACATCTCGGTAACCACACCTGAAGGGCTTTGCTCATCCGGTTTATAATTTTAGAGCCAACTGAAGGATACCCCTGGTGCTCTATAGATGGTTCAGTTCTTCTTGAGCTGTTTTAATGTAAAATGTATTGGTCCCTACTTCCTGATTGGTGTTTTTCTTTCCCCTGGCAATGAATCTATTGCTATAGAGTTAGGTATACCCAAGAGAGGTGTTAACCCGTTTATGATCTCAGACTTATTGAGCTATTTCCTTATCTAATTCCCTCTTCAAGAGGGCCAGTTTTCCGTCTGATCCTGGTATTTCCTGAACAAGTTATTATAAAGGAAAAATGTGGGAAACTATGGAAGATTTTTCTTTAAAGAGTAGCAGCCACCTTCACCAAATATTAGGTTTCCTGGGAAAGTCACCTCCCAGGCCCCCGTGCTTCTCTAGGGCTATTGGTGTTTTAGCTGACCCTCATTTAGAATGGAAAAATATTTCTGGCAGGAGCATGAATGGTAGAAATAACAGTTAAACCTTTTTTCCTCCTTCTCCCTTGGCATCTAGCTGTTAACTCCTTATGGGCATTGCTCAAGTATTTAAAATGCTATTAATTGGACCATTCAAAAGGAGAGAAAATGGCAAAAGAGGAAAGACTGATCCTAACAGAACTAAAAAAATATATAACACGATTGCCACTATTGGAGGGAAAGTGTTGATAAAGGCAAGGAAAACCTTTAAACCTACTGAGAGATGAGCCAGCACAGTAGAGAGGGTGAGGAGCAGGCAATAAGGAACTGGTACTATGGGAGAGAAATACTTTTTTGGTAGAGAAATTTGTAAGATTGTCAGGAAGCTTGAAGGGTCTCTGAAATGCAGCCTTTTTAAAAAAATGCATGGCATTCATGAAAATTTCATGGAAGAATTAAGAAATAAAGATTTTAAGTGAACCACATAACAGCACTTTTGCACTAGCTCAGCATTCTTCCAAAAGTATATTGGGGATTATATTAAACTAAGCATATATCCCCCAAGGTCTACCTTGAATTATGCCATAGAAAAAGAATAATGACTGTGACTGGGGATGTAACAATAATTTGTCAGCTATTGAAAGGACACAGCTGAATGTGAATCTAGCTTTTTGAAGTTCTATACTATTTTAGGGACTGCATTTGATGTTCCTCTGTCTGTGAAAGCCAGTTATGAAACAAAGAAAACCTTAATTAGAATCAGATGCAAGATTTTTCCAATTGCCAATCTTAGTGTTCTGGAAAATACACATCAGTTTGGCGTGAAGTCTTTCTTGCACGTGATTCTCAGCTAACAGCTAAGATAAATTCAACATCTTAACTTTGAACAATTTGTTCTACTTGAGAAGTAAAGGCATGCTAAATAGCAATCAGATCTGTAAGAAAATTCAGCAGAGCACTGAAATTCTTCTCATAATGCTCAGGGCCATTGGATTCCAGCCTCTTCTTAGATATGGATCCAAAGATGGCTTCTTCCCCCAGAAACTTGAAATCAACAACCTTAAGACTGCCTCACAAAAGCCAGGTAGCTGAGTGATCCTGACAGGTTCTCGTATATCATACTATTCAATCCATACAACATGCATTTAAGAAGGGCCTTACAATTGGTCTAAAGTTTGTGGACAAGAAAATGGAACCTGGGACAAATAAAGTTCATGCAGCATGACACTGACAAAAGGGGGCAGAAATGATAAGAGCAAAAGCTGTCAACCTGAAAAGTCTGTGCAGTTTCCAGTGTGCTATTGAGAATTTATCAATGTCCTACAGCCATGACACAGAAACATCTAGAAATGGTAGAACTTTAAGCTTCTCATGAGATCACTCAGAGGAAGACTTAAATAATTCATTATATACCGGTTAAAAAATAGTGGGGCTGGAGTTACAGCTCAGTGGTAGAGTGAGTGGTCACCTAGCATGCATGAGGCACTGGGTTTGATCCTCAGCACCACATAAAAATAAATAAAGTAAGGTATTGTATCCATCTATGATGAAAAAAATTTTAAATAGGAAAAGTTACATACTACTAAGTTATTTCATGTTTTGTAGGGTTGTACATGTTTTCAATATATATAAGCAATGTTTCATGTGTGTTTTGTTTTGTTTTGTTCCTCAGCTTTGACTGAATGATCACAGCTCTAAATAGCAGCATCAACCTGTCATTTTAAGTTCAGCATTTATGAGGACAAAATATCACTCATGGAAATTTGGGGGATTTCATAATACATTTTATAATGTCTTGAAAGATGGCCAATGTGTTTTGCTCATCTAGCTTTCCTTAAACTGTGAGGATAACATGTTCTAAGCACAAGTGTCAATCTTCTACAAGCAAAGACCTGAAATAAAAACATGAGTCACAGAAACGTGTAAGATGTGATTTCCCTTCATATGCACTACAGAGACTTTGAAGAGCTCATTGATGAGGTGAAAGAATTCCCCATTAGTCAAAGAAAATAATTAACTAAACCATTAGTGGGAGAGTGCAGACATTGTTTCAAATGACACGTCACATGTCGGGCCATCTTCACCTGGATGAAGCAAGAGGATTTGGATCTATACCCTTTAGACAGTGTGGAATTTAGATGCTCACGTAAAATGAGAGTCATTTATGTTGTATTATGTGCTGGATGCTACAGGGCATTCAAAGAGGAATAGGTTCCAAATCATGTCCCAGGGAAACTCCTGACTGAAAAAGAGAGAAAGAAATTCAACCTATTATTATTAGAGTACAACCTGATCGTTATGAACTTAAAACAATATTGGGGAAGGAAAATACTGCAAAAAAAAAAATCTTTTTGCCTGCTGATATTAGAAAAACTCACAACTGGAACACATTATATAGTATGTGATAGAATATTTCATTCAAAGAAAAAAGGTAAGAAACAGAAAATGTAAATGTATCAAGTTGAAAGGATAGTGTACACAGAGTTCAAACTCCAGGACTGGCCTTAGGCATGTCTTGGCAGCCCTGAAGCCATCTTCCAGAATAGTGGATCTCATGTTAGAAATATATGACACTCAAAAGAATTATATTAATTGAAAGATTAATAGGTATTTTAAGAGAAAGATGTTATATATCTTTCAAGTCTGAAATGAGGCCTGAGAATCTGCTTTCTAGTACACCAACAGAGTGAACACAGTGCTAGATGACTGCAAAATATACTTTAAAAAATACCCTATAGCTTTAAGGTTGGGAGACAGTTTCTCCAGACTTCTATAGCTTGTGTGAACTGGCTGAGAATCAAGACAATAACATAGTCCCAACACAGTTTCATTACTTATCTCCAGGGAAGAGGCTCAAAGGCTTTGGAAATTATATCTTTAAAGTTGGAGGTGGGAAATTGTTTCTACTAGGTTTAGAATAATAATTCTCAATTCCAGCATACCTAAGATTCACTCAAGAAGACCTGTTAAAAACCACACGTGTCCTATTCCCTGTGCGCAGAGTTCCTGACTCAACAGGCCTCATTAAGGCCTAGGACTCTGTATTTTTAATGTCACACATCAGTGATTCTTTGGAAAACATTTCTCCAATAGGATCTTTACAAGCACTGTACAACATTAAGGTTCCTATCTCTGTGTTAGACATTTTGTTTGACTTATAACAGGTCCACCCTGATTTTCTTTGGGCCTCAAGTACCTCTATATATATTAAATTTCAGATAAAACCAATAATACATAAATTAACCTAACCTGATTATCCTTTATCTTCATACAACTATCATTTAATATACAAATGCTTGGCTTCTTCAGCATTATAATTATCTATCCAAAAGTCATTTTCTTGATCACTATCCTGTAAGATTTTCATGTAATTAGTGAAGGGAATCCTATTTTCATTTATCACATTTGTTTCTCAGTGAGTCATGATCTCTAGCTAATTAGAGATTTGTTGCATTTGGGTGAATGGGTGTCAATTACGCAACACAAGCCAATATTTAGAATCAGAATTCCTAATTGGGCACTATAAAACAAAAGTCAATGCACACTATAATAACCCAATTGTAAGGAAGTTTACAACATAATTAGATTATTGTTTGCTCTACAGGGACAAATTGTAAAGGTTATATTTCTCATCAGCAAAACTTGAGTTTGATATTACTGTGCTAAATCAAAAGCCAGATTTAAAGTATACTTTTTTGAATGTATTATTTATTAGCTCAACAAATTACATCATAAGAGACCCAGATCAAGAGCATAAGCTGTGTTGGTATAACTGTAAATGGTGGTATATCTGGGCAAGCATCATGGCAGCAAGACAGTGGGAACCAGTTTCTTCTCTTGCCAGGGGCCCCCAGTTCTTCATAGATGAGTTTAGAGGCCAACTAGGTCCCAGCAAAAACCATGAAAGTAGAAAACATGTCTGTCACCTTCATTCCTCTGTCCCCAGCACCTAGTATTGAGCTTGACATGTAGTTAAGTATTTAATTAAGTATTTAAGTAAAATTCTCTCCAGACAGAGAGAAAATGAACACCATTTCTTGTCTCGCAAACAGGGTCCCCAGTGAAGGAGAAAGCGGCAAGATACAAGTGATCATGGAGGTTTATTTCCTAGCTTATAGCCTAGGGAAACATGAATTTCACTTACACTGAATTTCACTCAAAATAATGTTGTGCCAATTCTGACTTTAAAAGTTTTTTTAAAAAACTACTTATAAATGTGATTTTCACTAATACCATGTCTTTCCCCAACTCACTGTATACATATATAGAGAGACATAGATATATAGAGATAGATATAGATATAGATAAATATATTAAATGGAATGACTCATAAAAAGGCACTTTTATATTACAATAAGAATATGGCAATAGTAACTTGCAGTTAACCTTCACTGGGAAGCTCTAAGGCTCTTTTTCCATGACAAAGAAATATATTTTTGCTATTCTGTCCAAACAGTTATAATAATTTGTAAGGCTTTATTAATTAAATCCATTATTTATGAAACTACCCAGGAAATGAAAATAGCAGATAAAATAATCTTTTTAAATCAAGCTGAATTTCAAAATAACATGTAAGTAGATGTCTCTATTCAATCTGATATTTTAAAAATACTATAAATTGAGCAATTTATAAACAACAGATATTTCTTTCTCACAGCTCAGGAGACTGGCAAGTCCAAGATCAAAATGCCAGAAGATCTGGTATCTGATGAGGGCCCACCCTCTGGTTCATAGATGGCATCTTCTGGCTGTGTCCTCATGAGACAACAGGTCAACAAGTTCCCCTGTGATTCTGTTTGAAGGGCACTAATTCCATTGCCCTTATGACCTAATCATTTTCCAAAGACCTCAACTCCTACTAGCATCACCTTCACTGTTAGAATTTCAACAAATGAATTTTGGAGGGACACAAACATTCATAATTTAACAGTAGGAGAAATATCTTTTTAAAGCAAGCAAATAAAAACTAAACAATTTAGCTGAGGGTGCAGCTCAGTGGTAGAGTATGTGCCTAGAATTCATGAAGCCCTGGGTTCATTTTCCAGAACCAGAAAAATAAAATACCCATACTTATAAAATTTAATTCAATAAAATTATAAGATGGAATATCATAAAGAATTGTTTTTATAAAGAGCTTTTCAGTGTCTATGAAATGAAATTACATAATCTATTTAACAGTCTCATTGTTCTAAACATTTTTTCTCTTCCCTAAGATTTTAAGAGGATATAAATATTTTCCTGGACTGGTTCAGAACCTAGGGCTATATGAATTCTTCTTCAGTAATCCTTTTAATAGGAAATGATGGCAGCCACCCAAGGCTTAATACCTTAAGAATTAGAAACTCCAGAGTAGACTATTCTCTCTTGCCTACTAAGTGATCCTCCCCCTCACACCCCTGCTTTTCAGAATACATCAGGATAAGTAACTAATTTTTATAATTCTCTCAGAGTACATGAGAGAGATTAATAGTAAAATCAAAAGGTTAAAGCCAGGAAAGTATATCTCTGTTACCTCTTGCTTCTTCCACAAATAGAGAACAAAATGAACAGATTTAGATAATAAAAATTGAATTGAACCACAGTATGTTTTAAGGATGGGAAGGTCTTAATCCCAATCTTAATCTGATTGGGATTAAGATTAAAAGGAGCCAGGTTCAGGGGCACATGCCTGTAATCCAGTGGCTCGAGAGGCTGAGGCAGGAGGATTGCAAGTTCAAAGCCAGCCTTAGCAATTTAGCAAGGCACTTAGCAACTCAGTAAGACCAGGTCTCTAAATAAAATATAAAAAAGGGCTGGGGATGTGGCCCAGTGGTTGGCCCAGTGGATGTGGCCCTGGGTTTCATCCTCAGTACCAAAAAAAGGAAAGATTTAAGTCTACTGAGTCATTAATGCTTTTCCCTGTCATCCACGATTTTTAATAATTTAGCCCAATATGTGATTTTATTTACAACTATTGAATGATTCATGGGTTTTTAATTTCAACAAAAGCAAAAATGGACTTAATGAGTCATTGTATCATCACAAATTGACACTTTGTTTTGACTATTGCAAACTAGAAATTAGAAATGACACATACAAAGAGTTGCTTTAAAAAACAATCATTGACAACATATTAATAATGATGCAAATTTCTAACATTAACGACTTTGGGAAAAAATAGTTTAATAACATTCCTCATGCTCTTAAAAAGACATTTCTCTTTGAATCTTTTAAAATAGATAATGAGATACGATGAATAAAGGTTTTTACTCTTTTGGTCAGATATATGAATGATTCTTATCTAAAAAGACATGTAATGAAAATAACACTTGACTTTCATTTGTCTGGCACAATTAACTAGCTTATTATATTCCAAAAGACTTTGATGTATCATATCATCCTGGACTCATAAAAAATCTTGTGAGTTATAACAGTATATTATGAAACCAATTTGGGATATATAGTAAGCAAAGATAAGAAAGTAACAGCTTGGTATAAACAAGGTTCAGATCACTATCATTTAATCTTTTGAAGATATGTGTTAATCACTTGCTATATTCACAGCATTGGACTACACCTCTGTAGGAATCAAAAAATAAATAAGCAGCCTGACCTTCCATATGCCCTCAGTAACTTCACTTTATTCTTTTTTCTAATCTATGTGCCTCTGCCCATACTGAAAGACCAACTACTACAGATAACATTGACATAACTTAAAGTTATAACATTTTGAATCTCATTTTGACATGACCATTTTTTAAATCAAAAGTATCTTAACACTGTGAAAAATAAAGGAGAATTCTTGCACATTTTTTACATGCAAAATATACTGGGAGAATATTCATTGGGATGATTAGGAAGATTGGACCTTAAAAGATGTGATGTTACTAAGTAATATCATTCATAAAGCTGAATTTTTCCTTTAGTTCAATTTAACATCATAAGAAATGACTGCATGGCATTTCATTCCATAAAATATATATATATAATTCCATAAAATATATATATATATAAATTCTTGTCGTTCCTTTCACAAATTCTACAAATGGAATTATAGTCTATTCGAAGGTTATTTATGTAAACGTAAAAGATTCAAACTTTTGACCAATTACAGCGTGTTTCTTCTTAAAAGATCTAAGCAGGGTTTCTTAATTCAACAGTGATCAAAAGATTCCCAGTGGGTAAACTTGTTTTTAAGAGTAAGATGCTGTACCCTGAGAATGAATTAACTGTTTACTACGTAACATTTATGAAGCAAATGCATCTTCACTGACAAGGTTCCCAAGTACAGATGTGTCCAATTTTTCCATTTCAGAAGCACGTGACTGCACACTCTTCAAACAGGAAACAAGGCCACATTCACAGACAGCACAGCTTGCTCTTCATCTGTCCAAGATATTTAAGAATATCCTGGAATGGAAACACAATACTACCGCAAGGAAAAGGAACAGGGGCAAAACTGTGTTTGGAAAAACTTCCAAAAAAACCCCCACAACTTATGCAAGTTGTTAGCATTCTACATAACACTCAAATTTGGAAGGAGAAGCATGGCTGTATGCTCAATGTAATATTATAGAGGTACCAAACCACCTAGGAAAAAGAGCCAATATTAGGAATCCTAAATAGAGAATTATTTTCCATATTCATGTGCATAAGAACAGAGACTTCACTGACTACGTTGCTTCTTTTATGGTAAATGGCCTGTTATTTAGGTACTATAGAGTAGCTTTAAGTTTTAGAGGGGTAATATCTTAGTTTTCTTCATTTGAAACTTCTACTCCAAACATATGTATTGGAATATTTCCTTCAATAATTTAGTTTGGAAATTTAGTTCACACATACATAGAAATTACGAGAATGTGGGTGGATTCTTTGGTTTTATTAAGTAGGTGTGTTACTCAGCTGTTCATTGCTGTACCAAATACCTGAGGTTATATATATAGAGAGAGAGAGATATAGATATAGATATAGATATACATACATACACATACACACACACACACATATATCTATTATCATACACTTGTATTAATGGTGGACTTTAGAATGCATGGAGGATAATGCTAAAAAATTAAAATATAAAAACTGAAAAATTTATATATATATACACACACATATATAAAAAATATATATATGTGTGTGTATATATATATAAATTTTTCCAGCAGCAAAAAAATAAGGTAAGGAAACCATAGTAATTGTGCAAAATGGAAGTATTCACTTTCAAATTACTCCTAAATACAAATGCTGTGTACTGTCATTTTTAGAAGCATGTGACTTCCAAAACCAGGACCAAAAACACAATAAGAATATATTGCCCCAGAAATGATGAAGCAATTCATTTTATCTCTGGCATCAATAAAGACAAACTGAGAAAGTATGTATTGAGCAGTCTCTGCAGAGTATCGCACTTATTACTGAGGAAGAAACAAAGCAGGAAATGTATTTTAAAATATGTATGAAAAAAAATACACTATCTGGCCATTGTGGTGTACACCTGTGATCCCAGCTACTCAGAAGGCTGAGGCAGGAAGATCAAGTTCAAGGCCAACCTCAGCTATTTAGACCCTGTCTCAAAATAAAAAATAAAAGGGGCTGGGATGTAGCTCAGTGATAGAATGTGCCCAGGTTTAATCCTGGGTACAACAACAAAAACAAGTTTTTAAAAAAAGTCTACTATAATTGAGCCGTTACAATGGAATAAGGACAGTTAACACAAAATAACTTCTCCTTAAAAAAAATTGACCCATTAATATGTTAAAATACCAGACATGAAAATAAAGAGAGGAAGTGGCACATGAATATCATATTTCCAGAATATTCATTGTCATTCTACAATTTTTTACATTGCTCTAAATATTAAGTTTAGTCCTGCACATATTCTAGCATGATCCAAACTCCTAGTCCACTCAAATGTATTTATAATTACACTCCTTGGATTCTATATCTATGATGTATATATTAACCATACAATCAATATGAACAAACATCTAATACCAAGTACTTCTTGTATTAGAGAACATCTTTTATTTAGTAAATTTGTCTCATACGTACAAACCTGTGACTCTTGAAATAACTAAAATCAATTTTGTCCTAATGATTTTCCTTCACACTGTTTGCTTCTTGCCAGATTCATTATCTGAATTAATAGCTCCTAAAGTTAAGGTCAAGACTAATTTTCTTTTCAATAGCTATAAATTCTTACTTATTTTACTCTGGAAAATAATTTAATGTTAATAACTTTATACCTGATTAGCCTTTAGTAAATGTCAGAGGGGAGCCCAGCAAAAACATAAATAAATAAATCAGAGACTTTGACCCCATTTAACCAAGATGAGGAACGAAGAAGTGGCCTTCACTCAATGCAGTTGCTAGAAAGAAGGCCCTCTTCTAGCCCCTTTCCTTCCTTCCTTCATCCATTCCCTTTTCATCTGTATCTTTCTTTTGCTCTAGGTTTTGCTATTACTATAGCACAGTAATATTTGAATTCCCTGCTTCTGAAAGGCAGGGCAGTAACTCTTATCTGCACAACTGAGGGAATTGTTTGTCAAAACTCCCATAAATCTTTGTTTTGAGAAAGAATTTACCCAATGAAACATTCTGCATATATGTGGAAAAGGCAAAGGGAGACCAAGTTGTGAAATAGCAAAGATGTAATTTTAAATTTATATGAGTAATCAGGAAGAAAAAGTGTAAAGGATTTGTAAAATAGGGTGATAGTCGATATGAGGAATATAGAAACTAGACAATCAGGAAAGGGGGGCAAGATATAAAGAAGGAAAAAACAGGACAGAAGGGAGAAATTCTCAAAGAAATTTTAAATTGGTGTGTAACCTGCATTTTTGATTTATAGTTTAAAAAGGAATCTGTGCTTAAAAACCAGACAAATCTAAATATAGGTAATCACCTTTTGAAGTCAACAGATACAACCCTCCCTAATTAATAACCCATATTCTATGTTTTTAGGATTTCTTTTAAAGATAGTTTAAACAAATTTGAACATAGCCACTTTTTCTTTTTATCCAGAAGTTAGCATATTATGAAAATTATATTGAATTTTGATTGTTTTTCACTTCAGTACGCTCTATGTAACTTTCCATATTGGTAGATAATAAATTCCCTCTCACTCTTAACGCTACATATTCTTCTACCTTATGGATGCAAGATGATATATTTAACAAGTTTTTGATGGGTAGAAATATGGCTCATGCCCACTCTTTTGCAATTTTTTATAATACTGCAATGAACAACCTTGTGCAAGTAACATATGTGCCAATATTTCTTCAGGATCAAGAAGAAACCAAAGTGTGGTTGCTAGATTGAAGCATAGACATTTATGGGTTTTGGTAGTTCCAGTTTTCCTATTATAATGGTTGTTTAGGATCCATACATTTTTCATTAGTCCAAGCTTTAAAAAAAATGCTAGAATGTTGTGTTAGGTTCATTCTTTTATGGAGAATTAAGTAATGGGATGGTAAAAAGAACTGGCATTTTCCTTCCTCACTGAGTTCAAAATGTTAGTAATGGCATCATGTGAAACATGAAACACAACCCCAAGTTCCAGGAGGAAGGATGCAGGGAAGCTTCCAGGTGGGGTTGAAGTAGCAGAGGAACCAACTGAGACAGGCAGCCTCCAGAGGATGCTAAAAAAACGTCCTGATATACCAGATGAGGTGGACCCTTGAAGAATTACACATGCTTTCTGTTTAAAGAATACCATTAAGAGAATGTTCAGACATGAATTTATTAATATTCTCTCCATAGTTCTCCATATATTATTAATACAAGTTAAATTAAGAATCTCTTGCTATATGGAATCTTCCATTAAGCGTGGGACATTTAGCTACCAACATTACAGAGAAATACAGTTCACCCTCCAATGAATTTGCCCCAGCTCATGATTTCAAATGGCTACAATCATCTACTTTCATAGTAACCACAGGTTACTGTAGTAACAGTAAATTTGACTACAGCGTGGGTGCTTTCTTAGTAGAATGACTGTTTTATAAATGATTTTTAAAATGTTAAACTTTTAAAGGCATAGTAACAAACACCAAATAGAAATATTAACATAATTGGGAAAATAAGATGAAAAAAAGGTATTAGCTCCAATAAAATTTGTGACTTTTAAATTTATTGATGCAGATTATGATTAAATATGATAATAATCTTTCCACATTTACTTGGTACCTGAAGGAAAAATAATACCTAGGATTTTAAGCAAAATGGTTCCCTTCCACTCACTCTCTACAAAAATAGACATTTAGGAAAGGTGGCCACACAAGAGGCCTTAGAAAACTTTCATTTCTATAGATTTAAAATTGTGTTCTTCCAAGGATTCCACAAGAGTGCTTCAGGGTTTCTATTAGTATTTGATTTGAACATCTCTTTTTTAAAATTTATATTTTTGATCTGTAATTAATAGTCATTTATAGTTAATATATGCCAGAAAACTTTCTCACATTGGGGAGCACCATCCATTAATTTGTACTATCAGGCTACTTATTTTGGAATAAAACCTATGATAAATAATTTGTTATTTCTCTATGCATATACAAAAGTCTTATAAATATATCATTAACTGGAATGGTTGTTGATCTGCAACAGCTTTTTTAGTCCAAGCCTGAACTTATACCTCGAAAAAAAAAAAATCAAACACATTGGAACTCTTACAATGTTTAACTGGATATCAGGCATGACTATTGTAAAACTGTTCCTTCCATATTCAATTCATGGAGTAAACATCAGCACAAAATATAAGCATGTGTATAACTCCTCTGAGATAACATTATGTTATGAATAGTTTTAATACCTACTAGACCAAGGTATTTGAATGATTTTTTTATTTATGATTTTTAAAATGTTTTCCTCAATAAAATGAAAGAATATTGCTTGTCACTAAAAATGGGCCATTGCTTTATTTGTTACTATGGTTAGATAGAAATTGTGTTGTATGAAAAAGCACTAATTCTATAGCAGCTGCTTTCAAAAGTGTAGCTCAGTGGTATAGCACTTGCCTAGCATGAGAAAGGGCCCGAGTTTAATCCCCCAAACCACAAGAAGTTAAGAAATAAAAATGTTGATAATAGATAATTTATCCTTATTTTAAAAGTATGGACTTTTCTGAGGTACTTTTGAATAATGAGTTCCAGAATTTGCTTTAATAAAAAAAATCATTGGTTTCTTAGGACAAAAATATAATTCAAGTAAATCAAATGAAATAATACATCATTTTTTTTTTTTTTTGATAAAAGGTGCATTGGTGCCAGGCGCCATGGCTCACGTCGTAATCCCAGCAGCTGAGGAGGCTGAGGCAGGAGTATTCTAAATTCAAAGCCAGCCTCAGCAATGGTGAGGTGCTAAACAATTCAGTGAGACCCTTGTCTCTAAATAAAATACAAAATAGTGCTGGAGATGTGGCCCAGTCATTGAGTGCCCCTGAGTTCAATCCCCAGTTCCAAAAAAAAAAAAAAAAAAGTACATTGGCTAAATTTGTTTATCATTATAGCTTTATTATCCTGAGTATTATGCTAATAATTTTAATAGAATGCATATACTTTGCCTTACACAAATAAATGTGACATTATGGTAATTTTTACTTTGGCTTTAGAAAATGAGAAAAACTTCTGTACTCAGTAGGCAAAACAGAACAATTTTCACTCATTTGAAAGCCTCTAATAGAGACAAGCCCTAAGATATCTAAAAAAAAAAAAAAAATAAATAACATACAAAACACTACAAGTTAAACTTTAAAAGTATTTTTAACCAAACAATGAAGATTTACAATGAATAGGGAGCACATTCATCAATGTCCTTCCCTTAAACATTTACTAATTAAAGAATTCTAGCAATCAGCTTTGAAATCAAAATGCCTCACTGTTTCTTAAAATTTATGTTAGAGTTATTTAAAGATAAGGTGACATAGAGAGACAAAGTATTAAAATAAATAAAAATAAACCAAAAAGTATTCATAGGTTCCAGATGTCAGTTTGCCTATATTATGTCTGGCCTTTCTATCTATGTGAATAATTAATCTTTATGCTCTCCAAGGAAATCCACTCACTGGTAAGCATTAGTGAGCCACGAAAGCTTCACTGGAGAAATGGATAAAGTGTGTGTGGGGGGGTGGGGATGTATTTACAACACACATTTCCACAGACTCTAAATATTCTCATTAGAAAATTGAGTCTCTTCCAATAACCTGGTGCTTAGCCACTTAAGAACCTCTTTTTCTTTCTTCAGTTCATGAAGAATATCCCAACCTGCGAGTCCCTCCTTCTGAAGGGCCAAACAGAAAAGTTTCTTGGCTCAGGCAGAGGAGTTCTTAGGCACTGGGCATTGGCACCAGCCAACTAAGACTCAGGTCTGAAGACTGAGCTTCTGTCTGAAAGCAAATTTACCAAAATATCTCCATTTACGTAGGTTCTGCCTACAAGGAATTATGCTGCCAAGATTTAGAATTTTCTGGTTACTGC
>NW_025999905.1:5554572-5593314 GCF_001458135.2 Marmota marmota marmota | reverse complement strand
GGGGGGGGGGGGGGGGGGGGATACCAATATAGAAATAAATTGAATGCTTCATATAAGACTGCATGTCCATCTATCACAGTGCCCTCATTTGTTCTCATTAGTTGACTTTCTAATAAATAAATTTCCCACCTTGATAAACACCTACGAATAAGATCTATTATTTTTTTTTTATATTGAGCCTCTCCCAATGTTTTCATCTAAAAATAGGTGAGAGGAACACTGCTAAAATAATACAGCAAATAAAAATCAAACTCTTCTAGTTGTATTTCAAGCATTCAGTTTATTTGATGGGAAAAGCAAAAGCAGTTAAAGTCTCATTGATTTTCAAAAGTATAAGTACTGCTAAAAAAATTACAGACATTACTCTGGATACCTAGTAGTTATGATAAGAAATATAGATCCTGTTTTAAGAATCACTAAATGGAAGGATACAGATAGATAAAAAGAAGTCACTCTTCTACCTTCTTGAGTATTCAGTAGCAAATGGGGGACTACCTAAGACCAGGGGCAATAAATCACTCAAAAGACTAAAGGCCCAATTCTGCTCCCACCTGTCAGAACAGAAAATCTCAACAAAAACAACACAGGTGTTGTAGTAGAAAACACTGAAGGGCCTTCACCTTTCCTGAACAGTGGGAGTCCTAGAATGAGCACTACTCTTGTCCTACCTAACAGGTCTTAAAGCAAGGCACAGTAGGATGAACTCATTTCTAATTAACTGTATCCAAGAACAAAGCTCAGAAAAACTCACAGAAAATTTTTGAAGGATTTGATATATGAAATATAAAATTCATGTCTAGATTTCCTTTTTTAAAAATTACCAGATTTTCAAAGAAGCAGGAAAAATGGAACTAGGTAAACCAACAAAACTGATACAAATCTGGCATGGATGTCAGGATTGGCAGACAAAGGCATTTAAAAAGATATTATAACTGCTTTTCATGTGTCTAAAAATGAAGAGACATTAAAAGAGTACAAATTAAACTTTAAGAGATAAAATAACAATGTATATAACTCTCATACCTTGTTGGTAGGAATGTAAAATAGTTATGTTCACTTTGGAAAAACCATGTCATGGTTTCATAAAACCAAAACACACCTGTCATCCAGCCATTCCATTCAGTTTGTTCAAGAGAAATCAAAGCATGACATGATGCAAAGACTTATATGTGAATGTTCATAAAACTTTATTTTTAATAGCAGAAGTCAGAAGCAGCCTAAACGTCCATCAAAATGTGAATGGATAAACTGTAGCATATGCCTACAATGGATATTTATTACTCAGTATCACACTACACTGATGAATCTCATAACTGTGTTGAATAAAAGATCAAAGACAAAAATAAACACATAACATCTGATATATAAGTATCCAGATGAAAAATATACTGCCTAGTGACAGTAGACTAATGGTTGCCTATGAAGGAGAAGCTGGGGATAAGAAGGGCAGAGGAGGAATTATCAAAGTACAGATCAAGGAAACTTTTGGGTGAAGATGGGTATGGTCATTGTCTTGACCGAGATATTTTTAAGTGTATATATTTATGTTAAAACATACTAATTTGTACACTTAAAATATGTATACTTTATTATATATTAATTTTGCATTACTAAAGTAGTTTAAAAGTTTTTACATGAATACAATTTCATTTCATAATTTGACATAAGAAATCAGTCTTTGTTTTGTCCTAATTGTGTCTGTAGTTCTACAAAATGAAATACTGAGCAGCACACATGCACGTGCATGTGCACACACACGCACACACCTCCTCAGATTAAAGAACTAAAGATATTGCTATAAATTTTAATAATATGTACCAAAAAACTTGCTTAAGAAAAAATAAATTATAATGTTAATCCTTTACAAGCACACAGGGATAGAGCTACAAATAAATTGGTTCATCTTCAATATTCGTAACTTATTTTCCAAGAGGCTTTAGAGAATCACAGAAATGCCTTTTATTAAGTACTTCTTTGAGAAAAGCTCATATGATTTTCATATCAAAAAGTACTTATTTATTTTAAATGATGCTTACAATGTTCACTGCAGGAGAACTGCAAGGCGGTGGTGGGGAGGTACTGATATGCGAGTGATAATATACAGATTTTGTACAGAAAGGTATTTTTAATCAAATTCAGAGCAAATGTATTAGTCAAGACAGTTGCTAAAGCTGAATTTGTTCACTCACAACAAAGTATAGTCCACATTATAGCATCTATTTTAATCCAAAACTGCTCAAAGTCTTACTTTTTGGCAGATTGGGGATATTAAGCATATAATTTGTGGCAATATATAGATCCTGAAGATCATCCCTGAAGATTATATTGTCATCACTATGTCAATGTGTCATTTAAGTGTTCCTTATGCAATCCTGATACTCGCCTATAACTCCTTTAGAATGCCATCATTTCTATATTTACTTCACTGTATATTCATTACTTTTCTAAGCAAAATTGCTTTATTTCAAGTAATGCTGACAGTGGTTGTTACGACATGTGAGGGAGATACGACATCCATCATATTACACTTAAAAATCAGACAATATTGCTAGGTAACCCTGATTCTAAATATGCCATTCTTCATCTTCTAAAGGGTTTATGTTGATTGGTCAGAATCTTTCACATTGTCTCTTTCTGGCATGTCTGAAACATCATAAATTTAGAACATAATTCACCACAAGGATGCAAAGTACTGTTAGTTTTTAAATCTCATGTAAATAGGTAATCGTTTAACATCAAAAAAATAGTAAAAAAGTTCAATCCTGGCATGAGAACAAAATGTAATTTGATTTGTGAGCTAAAAACCTGTATTAACAATGGTTAATAATAATTTATAGCTCAACTCATTCAGTCAGCCCAATTTCTACAGCAAAGGATTTTGTAAGTTGATAAGGATAAATGTGATTTCTTTTGAAGTTTGAAGATGAATACTTGATGCCTTCAGTGTATTATATTCTGGAAGCTCATACATTCATAAAATACATTGGATAGTTAGTTCATTATTGTGATGTTTGGTCAATAACCAGGTCTACCTTCTTGGACAAAGGGATAGAACTCTGAAACTGAAAGACATTTTTTTCATTACTTCATAAATTTCAGGATGACACATGTTCTTATTCTTCACTTATGCCTCATGCCTTTTATAGTAGACTCACAATAATAATCTGTTGACATTGATAAATGCATGAAAACTTTCTTAAGCGTATCTCATCATGTAGGCCTATTGTAAAACTGGATTCTGGAAGCAGCCAGTTCATTTGTAAGCCAAATGCACTTGAAATTGTTCTGTCTGTTTAGCACTCAATAGCATTTTCACAGAACACAAAAAGCAATTATTTTATATTTTAGTCCTCACAAAAACCATGTAAGTGGTGGTATTATTAACTGCTATTGAGTGAAGAGAAAATGGAGGCTCAGAGATTTGCCTAAACCACAAGAATAGATAAGTGGTGAGTCAGAACCCAGCCATCCCTTCTCAGAGTAGGCACTATTCAGACTCATGGAAAGTTCAGCCTAAATTCAAGAAAGTTATGATGAGGATTTTTGCCTCCCTTTAAGATATCCAGGCTATTGATATCACAAAAATTACTGATATTAAGATAAATATTAATAAATGTTAAAAGCATAGATGTTTAGAAAAAGTCTGTGTTCTTCAGATTGTGTCCTTATCACTAAAATACATTTATTTCATAATGTTTCTATATTGATGAGTTTTAAAATTTGAGTGATGATAAAATATTTTAAATAGTATATAAAATTGCCTTCAATAAATGATTAGAAAATTATCACTAATTTTTCATTTGTTATAGTCTATTATAAGTAGAAAATAACCCATTTCGGTTGTTATCTTAAGGATACATAATTTTTACTTAATTTTCTGAAAAAAAATTTGATTAAGGCTAAAAAATTGCTAGCATTAATATTTGCATTAATGTTTTCATATAATAAATTAATTTTCAGGTAATTAATAATCATTATGTCATTTATAACATTTAAAGCATTTTTTGTCTCTAAAATGATATTTCATATGACAAATAGCATTTCTGAGGTTGAGGGTGTAATTCAGTGGTAAAGCACTTGTGTGGCACTGTGTTCCATCCTCAGTGCCTCATAAAAATAAAATAAAATAAAAATATTGTGTCCATTTACAATAGAAGTGGTGAGATGAGTCAGAGCCCAGACATACCTTCTCAGATCCAGATTTTTTAATTATATAAAAAAAATTTTAATTGCATTTCCTATATTTTACCAAACAGTGAATTATTTAAAAATAATTTTTAAAAATGGTGAAAATGACTGATTATTAAAGAAGCAATTCTATCAGATGGCTTGCTATCTCCAATTGCATACATTCTTCTCCTGAAATTGATGATATTAGCATAATCCCCATTATTAAATTGTATGTAGGTCATCAATTTCCACGTCTTCATTGGCCCAATATAAATGGGTGACAGTCATTACACAAAATGACCATTATTTTTTTAATATTTTTTTTTAGTTGGACACAATATCTTTATTTATTTGTGTGTGGTGCCGAGGATCAAACCCAGGGCCTTGCTCATGCTAAGCAAGTGCTCTACCACTGAGCACAACCCCAGCCCAATATCCTTTCATTTTTATTTTATAATCACACCTAACCTGGCATAACAAGTCCACATGATCTGTCTCTATCCTAGTTTTTTAGCCTTACATCTTTTGCTTTACTCTTGGGTACTTTGTGATCTAGTCAAACTGAAATGCTTTATATTTTGAACATGCCTCTCATCTCTGTTCCTTTAAATAGGACTTTTCCACCATCTGGTCTGCTCTTTCTCTATCTCTGAGTTCTGAAATCTTTTCATATGAAGTCTATACTCTTTGACCTACGCCCAGCCCCACTTTCCACAAGCACCACAGATGGAAAAGAGAGTGGAGCTAATATTTGTTAACACATAAGAAATGTATAAAGGTATCATCCTGGGCTTAGTGATTTACATGTATAAATTCAGATAATCATAGTTTTTTATTTATACTTTTTCATGTTTTTTCTATCAGTCTGCCAGGTTGCTCTCTATGAGCAGAGTTCTGGATCTTAACAATGTTCAATCAACTCAGTTGCTCCTACTTCCCGAAGTCTTCCCCAAACTCTCAGGTAGTTTTCACTCCCCACACTTCTAGCCCATCCTCTCATATTCTATGAGAACTTTCAGTCAGAATGTAGAACAGTAGCTTTTATTTCTTGAATGCTCTAAGTAAGAACTATATTAAGAGCTAATTATCCTGATAAAGATTATATAGTATAGATGTTACCATTACTCTCATTTTATACCTGAAATAACTAAAGTTCAGCTAGATCAATTGTCTAAACTCACTCAGTTATCTAACTAACATTTATCTGATTCCGAATCCTATGTTTTGGGCAAGTACATTTGTATTTGTAGCCCCAAATTTGCAAAAGTTGGGGGGATCACCATGACATGTTCAGTGGACTCAGATGTGAACCAATGCACGTCAAGATTTTCACTACTCTCCAATATTCTTGATGCATGTGGCAAAGAGTAACCAGCTGATGCCTAGACTGAATACAATAAAACCTATTGTCCCTCCTGTATCCAAATTATACTTAGTGAAAAGAGATTAAATGTGACACACTTCTTTTTTCCCCCCCCTCACATTGTCATACATGTATTCTGTATAACGATGAGGGTCTCCTTCCATCTTCCATGCAATTCCCCTTCTACCTCCCTTTCCTTCCCACCTCTCTTCCCTATTTAGTGGTAATCTTCTATGGGAAGGGAAGGGAGGGGAAGGGGGGATAGGAAGGACAGCAGAATAAAATAGACATTATTATTGCTGTATGTATATACGTGACTGTATGACCAATGTGATTCTGCAACCTGTACACTCACAAAAGTGAGAAATTATATCCCATCTGATTCAAATGTATGATATGTCAAGATCACTGTAACTAATTAAAACAAATTACAAAAAGAGATTAAATGGACTTGATCAGTGTACTTTTCTTCATCTTTTATTATACTGATGTAATCTAAACACAAAACAGTGATTCTTGGAAAAAACTGAAGAGAAATGGAGATTTGCCTTGTGATTTAATATTTATCTATTCTTTAAAAGTACTAATAAATCTATAAATAATAAGGCTGAGTTTTATAAAGAACTTCAATATCTTTGGACAAAAGGTTCAACTATAGACTTTCCTGATATCAAAATAATATTTTTCTCATCCTCTAGCATTTGCAGAGATCCTATTGGGTACAGGAACTAAAATATATCAAAGATACCAGCTCTGCCGTCATTCCCAACTATGCCAGATTCTTTCGCATACACCATAGGGAATTATGGGAACAATGGACTACATATTTTAATGTCAAAACAAAAATACTAAAAAAATTGGGCAATAGTCATAGGGACAATCTCAAAATAGGGCATCCATTTACTCCTGGGAGAGGAGGTATAAAATATGCAGTAACAAAAGCTGAGTGTTTTAAATAAAAAGTTCTAAGTAAAGTAAGTGTTGGTTTCGAGTCTATTCTCCATATCTTGACAATCATAATTCACCTCTGTTGATTATTGCTTTGTTTGTCCTTAGTGTACCTTAGTGACCTTTATCATGTCCTTTAATAAATTCACTTCAGGAATAATCTATGTGATGCATCCCAGAGAAAAGGGTAAATTTGAACCATCTAGAGTAATTCTAGAGCTATCCTGAGGGTCACTGTCATTCTAGGGACTAAAGATGTAAAACTCATACCTCAGCCTTTCCCAGATTTGGAGAAAACAGCTGAGCCGCAGAGATGGGCACCCAGAGAGACTGCTGCACAACCATGGGTCCAATTCAACACAGTCATGGCAAAAGCTCATCTCTGGAATTTATGTTAATATATCAAGTTTTACTGTTGGAAATAGCTTGTCCTCAGGCATTTCACTGACCTTAATTCTTAGAACTCCAAAGACACTGTTATATTAATATATTGTGAGAAAACATATGCTTCAGTATTTTTGTGTTTGTTTCAAAATGACTACATAGCCATTTAATTCTTATGAATATAGAAAGAGGCTCCGTAGGTAGAGGGAATGATTTCAAAGTTAAAAATGAAAATAGGACTTTAATTTTTTTTAAAAAATGGATTATATTTCATTCAAGGAAAATGGATTATATTCATAGAGATCACTGTTTATCACAAATATTTGTTCCATTTTATCTCTAATAACTGGTTTTATTCTCCTTGTTAATTTGACTAATAAATTACCATTACATTTTTTTTTTAATTTTTTGCCTAAAACAAAACTACATATAATTTCAAAATTTGCTTCCTGGGTTAATTATTTTAGAACAGAGCTTCATTGGACAGTAAGCACTTTATGAGCAAAGACTAGGCTTTTTATTTATATTTCCCCTTTACTTCTCGCAGCACCTGACATGTAATAACACTTAAATGGTCTCTGAACAAAAAACTCATAGAAAGGGGAACCAAGAGAAAGGTGGTTTAGTCTATTCCTCCAATAGTACACAACAGGAAACAGTTGATGTTGCAACAAGCAGGCTTATCTGAAAGAGATCTGGGAGCCTTTACCGGGTAACTTGTACAAGGAACTTCTTAGGATAGCGAAGAAGAGAAAGGTGCTTTATTCCATACCTCAGATAGAAGGCTGCAACTAAACCCAGTTTCCCTAGGCACTGGTATCTCCCTGCCCTCAGCATGGGAGGCTATAACATCCCACAGGCTTGAAGTGTCCTGGTGCTGGGCAGCTGGCATTCCCAGATAACTTGTTAGCAGCTGGTACCCCCAAATCTAGACTGCCTGGTGCTAAACTGCCCATGTGTCCTCCCACAGATGAACTAGTTTTCAGCATTGCACTCTAAGTGAGACCAATTGAAGTGAGCTTGAGGTCTGTCCACCAGAATACACACACACACACACACACACACACACATATACACACCTATGGCTCCCACTCTACCCTATGCCATGCAAGCCTCTCAAAAGCATGATGGGAAGATCAAGGAAAGTCATGCTAACTCATGCTTTTCTTTTCTATGTAAGTTTCCTTTCCCCAGTAAAACCCATTCCTTAATCCTTTCCATGATATAATATGCAATTACTTCACAAGTCCTGTGGCATGGCAGATGGAAACCTCAAAGGATGGATTTTGCCTAACAGATACTATATCTATCATTATATGTGACTTGAATTCAACTAACATTTATTGAATATTTACTGTATGCAAAGTCTTTAGGCAAAGTTTTCATAAATACAAAGTTAGACAGTTTTCATAAAGATCACTATAAATATAAAGATCAATAATTTATCATCTTATTTCACTTGATAAGTCACAACCTGGTTCTGGAAACCAGTGTTACTTAAAACTCATTTTTAATCCACTAAATTTGTGGTAACTTGTTTTAACAACCATACAAAACTAATATACCCCTTATCTCATGCCCACAGCATACACCACCATTTGGTACTCTGAATGAGCTTTTAGTAAATATTTGTCAGTGTCGGACATTGATAGCTAATGCTGTTCAAGAGAACTTAAAATTCAAGTATCTAAAATATAATCTGTCCATTGGCAATTCCTGTAGAATGAGTGGTCATTTCCTGCTCTCTTACAAATGGAGCTGAGAATATTTCCTATCTCATCAGATGAGGCAGAGGGAAAGGTAGTAATTAATGTGTTTAGAATATCCAGTACTGTAAGTGATGCAAGAAGTAATTTGTTTTCACTTGTAATTTTGTTGTATACTGTTTTTTTTTATGTTTGCTCATCTTATTTGTGGGAGGTAAATAGTTAAGAAATTGGAGGAAGCATGAGTTATTCAAATTTTTAAGATATTGAAAAGTCAAAATGGTTTGGCTTAAAAATGTTCCATGACCTGAACATATGCTACAGCGGGAAGTTTATTCCATGTACTTACCACCCATTTCCCTTAAATAATGATGAGAGGCAGTATGGGAAAAGGAAAAGCATGCACTTTTAAAATCCTTCTCAGAGCTCTAGAGACCTGTTTCCAAGAATGAAATAGCCCAGGCTTTCCTCCACCTGCCTTTATACTCCTTTGTATACTTCACCCTATAAATTGATAGGTGCTGACTACCCATAAGGCATTAGGTCCTGGTGTTTTTACCTTGACTGTTTTCCTCTCTCTCATCCAACAACTTTGAAATCTGTCACTTTCCTTTTCATCTCTCCGTGATCAAGAAAGGGGCAGAACAACAAAATATTAATACTCATTCATTCATTCAGCAAAAATGTTGGAAGTACTCACTAGGACCAGGCACTGCAATATATACCTTATAAATATGTTATTTAATCACAGAAATAACAATACTTGTTATAAAATAAGTGAACAATATACAAGTATAATAGATACAAATTCAATTTATGTTCCTATTCCCACCTCTTAAGGATACAGACTATTAATAAGTTGATATATTTATATTCTCATAACTTTTTCTCTAAAGATATAATTTATCCAAGTGTAAGTTTTTATAAGTCATTAACACAAATTGACTTCATCATTTAAAATAATTCATATTCATATCAATATTTGATTAACATATTTACATTTTACACATTAATATTAATTAGTTACATTTTATTTTTAATATTTTATATATTTAGTATTACATTAAATATTATAGCATGTATCATATTTAATTATATTTAGTATAATCAACTCTATTGAATATATAAACAAAAATGTAATATCTCTGTGGAGTCTTAAAATATTTGTATATGGTGTAAGCAACAGACATTTTATCTAACAAGTTAATCTAGTAACAAGATGTTGCTGATGTGTCCAAAATAGATGATGTTTATGAAATTCTTCCTTTTCCAAGAAGTTGCTCATTCTATTTACTTAGCCATTTTTATTAGTATAGTAGGCAATTTTTACAAAAAGAGATTAGAGGTTACCTCTATATTGTGACTCATTCTTATTTTAAAGCTATTGTAATGGAGTATGGCATCCATTAGACAAGAGTATTCTGGACAAAAGTCCATGTCCATGTAAGACACCAAGAAATTATGATTTTAAGGAAAATCATTTCAAAATTATTTCAAAATGGCTTCTGTGAACTTTGTTTCATTTCCTATGTCTACTGCAGCCAGTTTTTGTAATAAGTATTTGAAGGTTCATTTATCTAGGCACTTTTCTTTCTGATAATGGTTGATATTCATCTCCACTGAATTAAAGGAATGTATAGAGAGATAACTTGCCCAAGATGTCACTATCAACTCTCAAAGGGTTGAAAAGATGGTCCTCATACTTAGAATTCCCTGAGGCAGACCTGAAGGAAATGTGACAACAAAACCTGCTGGGTCACCTTATTATTTCTTTTTTCTTTTTAAGATGAGATTGCCTCATGCCCCAACTACCTCTCTGAAGATTTTGATAAAGCATTTCAGAGTAAACAGAAACATGTTTTAATTGCTATTCTTTCTCCTTAGGAGTCTTTTACAATAAGAAGTTTCTGCAGTAGAGCTAGACCAAAGTGAGTTTTGGCAGTGTCATTTGGTTCGGTATCTGTGTCAATGAAGATTCAGAAAACCAACTAACTCTGTGGGTATTGCTATTTTTTTATTTATCAGGAAGATATTTCTGTGCAATGATTTGAAATAGGAAATCCTAGAACAGCTTTCTAGATTGAGAAGTTAACATAATTTCTAAAGGCAGCCATAATTTTATAATGTTATCATAGCCTTGGAGCTTGTCACCAGGCATTTCTGTATACATTTATGTGTTAAAAAAAATAGCCCTGTAAAGATCTAAAGTGTTTATATAAAATGTTTCATTACCTATTAACATGGTAATATAGCAAATATTTTTTAAAACTTCACAAATTAAAGAATATAATGCACACAGAAAACATCTCATATATGTATTATGACGTGGTGAGATTCTTATTAATGAACCGTGTATATCACTCACACACACACACACCTCAAACTATAAACAGAAATGTCTCTTTACCAACACAGTGCCCTCAGTTATGTATTCACAAAATATAGAATTTTAAAATATTCTGTGCTTTTATAAGTTATGAAAGTTTCATTCACATGGGGCACAAAATTTTTATTTTATGGTAAGTTTATTTCATATTGACAATATTATAGATTAGGAACATTATTTTAAAAAGAAAATTAGTGTATGTTCATTTTAAAGGCCCTTTTGGAGATTAAAAGAGAGAATGTTTCACTCAAAGGATAAGCAACAATCACGTGTGTGGTATTTTAAAGAAAATGCTTTATTAAAAATTACTTTGCAGTTGTCTCATTTGTAAAATGAAAGAACATATCATAATATATTACTTCCTGACATTAAAGTTTTCGTGTAAAGCCTTAGCTTTCGGAATGTTCCGTTTATGTTTCATCACATTGTGCTGGCTGACATTTAAAGTCTCTGCAAGCTCAAGTGGTATTTTAGGCCTGATTGTCACTGCTCTGTTGCCTCACAGCAGATTTTCCTCAGGAATGAAACCCACTGACCCAACTAACACCACCAAAAGAATATGAACTCATTAAGTCAAAGCAGAACTAATAAACCAAATCCATAATTCCTTAAACTATTTTACTTCCCAGAAATCCTCTGATGGTAATGATTTAGCTTTGATGCAAGGTCATCCAGAACTATTTTCAATGACGCTGTTTCAAAGAAATCTCATACAAATTAAAGTTAAGACAACATTCATTTCCTCCTCCTTTAGAACTGGACGAATTTTAAGGTTTTTCATTGTATGATCAATGAAGAGAACTATTAAGGATGATCTTATCGTTACCTTCCAAAACTCCCCCCTCTTCATTCTCTATTTACCCACTTCCACTTTTGTTCTGGAGTTTCTGTACTTGACCCTTTTCCCATCACCATCCCAAATGACCTCAGTTGTGCCCAGTTCTGCATAATTTTCCTTTTCTCATTCTGTGCATATTTTCTTTTGTTCCCTATACTCTAAAAATGGCTTAAAATCTAACTCCTTTGTAGATTCTTAAAATAGATTCCAGTTATCACAATCAGGTTTCACCGACTCATCATTTGCTTCAAATTAACCATCTCAAAATCTCTATCATAACTATGTCAGGAAGTGACACATAATAAAAATAAATGGTAATATATACTCAGTTCTTAATGTGTGCTTTGCATTCCCTTTTATGCTAGATGAATGGCTAGGGAGGAGGCTGACATAGGTCTCACAGAGATGACAACCTGGATAGACTGACTACAGATATAGATAGAACTTCTGTACTTTCTCATGTAAATTTTCTTGAGAAAACTGTTTCTCACCTATATTTTCTGTGTTTCCATTGTTATTACATAAATTTGAACCAACTTTCCTGTCGTGCAAATTATTTTTGCGATACACACATGATCTTTAACAGAGAACTTCCTAGTGAAATGTCAGTTTTTATTATTTCATTGAAAGGAAGCAAGATTTTTTTTTTGCCAGCAATTCTCAAAAGACTCCATCTATCCTACCATGTGTATATACAAACATACTCCTGAATCATAAGCCAAGAAGAACAATGGAACCCTGTGTCTGGACTGATCTCTTTTCCTTGTGACCCAGGTACTGTTGTGAGAGGGAGAGAGCTATGACCATTATAAATGAATTACACATTGTTTCTAGTAAAAAGAAAATGGAGGTAGGGTCTCTACTATAAGCCACTCCCTGCTGATAAAAATTGATCCCTACTTTGTCCATAAATCCATGGCTATACTTCACACAACTGTATAGATCACACACATAGCTCCCTTCTCGTTAACTCCAAACAGTATGAAACAGCTGACTGAGTAACTCCTGATGCCCCAAATAATTTTGTTGGCCATTGTCCTATGCAAACAAGTCACATCTTCCAAGAACAATTGTGAAAAATGAGCTGCTGACCTAATAATATAAAGGGATGCTTTTAATTACTTTATTTCTCATCTCCTTCTACGTATAAGGGCTCAAGTTACATTTTCCAAGTCTTTCTCATTTTATTTTCTCTCCAGTGCAGCAAAATATGAGTAGAACAATAAAAAGTTTATATTTAAAGAATATGGCAAGGATATTATTTTGCAGAGTAAGCACATTAAAAACTATTAAAACCAACTTGCATTCAACCACTAGTGTTATAACTAACAATCTCCACATAAGATCCATGGCATTTTTCTTGCTTAAATGAAAGGTGATTTTTCATCACAGGAGACTTTTGGCAAGACCTGGAGATGGTTTTGTTAGCCCAACAGGGAGGCCTCTAGGAGGCAGATGATATGAGGACCATGATGCTTCCAATCATCCTACAATGCACAGCCAGTCCTCTACCACAAGAATCACCTGGCTCAGTGTCATCGTGCTAACATTAACACAGCCTGCTGTGGGGGAAGTTTGTGGAACATGATTAATTAAGATCCTAATGTCAGAAAATGTGAAGAGAATCCAATGGGTGGGTCAATACAAGATTGTATTTTTCCCCTTTTGTCTTGAAAAGTTTTTGAAGAGGGTAGAGATGCAGAGAGGATGATGAAAGGGAAAAAAAAAAAAACATTATTACATGCACATGTTTATCTAATTAAATCTACAGGACCACCCAACAAGAAGATGGTGATTTCATACAGCGATAATTTAGTGCACAGGTTTTATAAGCAGCATCCTGGGTTTGTAGTCCAGCTTTTCCACTTTCTCATCTATGATATTTGTCAACTTAAACATATATCATTAAACTTAACCTCTGTATACCTCATCTGTAAAACAGGTATAATAATAGCATGTGTCTCACAGGAATGTTGTGAGATTAAAATAAGTGAAGTGTGAGGCATACATAAAGCATCTCATGGGTGTTTCCTTTTATTGGCATTATTCTTATTATGACTGTTGTCACCATAATTTCATAGATCAGAATGCTGAGGCTCAGAAGTATAGCAAATAGAATACAGGGACATAGTATGAATCGGACTATACACCCACCTGACACAGGTTGTGATATGTCTGCAGTCAGGTATCAGACACTTGCTCAAGGGCCAAATGATTGCTATGACATCTTTTGGAAGTTCTACTTTATCCAAATATTACCCTACCTGGTGTTTGTATAAGTTAATTCAGACTTTGTCTAGAACTTGAATACTTTATCTTCAAAACTTAGATTTGTTTTATGTGTACTTCAGAATAGTTAACAAATAGTTCAATATCTTAAAGTATAATATTATAATGCCATTGATAAAATGTGAGATCTAGCCTATTATAGTGGTGCACTAATCTCAAAGTTGGCTGATGCGAAAATAGCCACCAAACTTATTTCTAGATCCTTCTGCCTCCCTGCTTCAACTTCCCACTATTCTCACCCTCTCTGGACTCCTACCCATATCCTTCACTCCTCCCTCATCTGTTCAACCTTGTGAGGAGGAAAATAAAAACACTTGTGGAATTATTGATCTCAAATTAAAGGGATTAATCTAATAATAAATGGAACAATGCATGTCAGTCACATATCTTTATTGCTATGTAATGTAAGGTTTTTTCCTGTGTTTTGGTGGCTGGACAGTCTTCTGTCTCAGAAAGATGAGTTTAAAATTTACTAGTTAATATTCAGCTTTTATTTTCTGATTCACACAAGTTACCACTTCCTTTCTATATCCTGAATTCTCCATTCAGGTCTTCCTTAGAAACTGCATCCTAATTCCCATTATTTTAGTTACAGCTGCTAAATTGAGTTGAAGTAGCCAATATTGTCATTTTCTTAACACCACCTTATTGCCATTTCCTCTAATTGCTCCTCTGACCATTAAAGAATTGGAAAAACCAACCAAAATAAATTAATCACAACAAAGCAAAACCTGTAGTTCATAATATCATCAACCAGACTTTTTCCTGTCCTCAAACCATAATGAAGGTAATTTCCTCATCCTAGTTTACTTTAAGTTTTTACTCTTAACACCTAATTTCCCTTTCCTTACTTCACTTAGGAAAAAATAATGGAATAACTTCTTGCCTGCTAATTTAAAAAAAAATTAAATTAAATACCCTGTGTTATTTTCTACCCTTTCCCAGTTCAGCATTTCATAATATTCCCTGTATTGTTTCAGAACTCTCCAAGGTTCACATGAAAATTGAGTTGTGCTCCACCATTGCCCCAATGTTACTATTATTGGCAGCAAACATGAAGCAAAGCAGTGAAAAAGTTCCTCTAAGGGTGCAGTAATAGAGAAAAGAATGAGGAAGAAGTTTTCTCACAAACCAAAGTTAGAACATTTCAGGGAGTATTTTTTCACATTATATAGCATTTAAGTACTTGGATCAGTTTCCTATTGCTGCAGTAACAAGTAGTTGCAAACTTAACCTAAAACAATATAAATATGTTATCTTACAGTTCTGGAGGTCGGGAGTCCAAAACCCATTTCACTGGACTAGTCAAGGTGATGGCAGGGCTTCCTTCCTTCTGGAAACTAGGAGGAATCTGTTTTCGTGCCTTTTCCAACTCCTAAAGATTTCTTTGGTTGCTTCCTCCATCTTCCAAGCCAGTTATTGCAGGTCAAGACTTTCACACCCTGCCTTACGCTGACTTTCCTGCCTCCCCCTGACTTTCTAGCCTCCCTCTGCCTCCCTCTTTCACATCAGGGAGAGATTACATTGGGCACACCTGGGTACCCAGGCTAATCGCCAAATGACGGTCAGCTGGTTGGCAGCCTTAAGTTTCCCTGCCACATGAAGACATCTTTAGAGGACCATTATTCTGCTTACCACAGCCCTTGTTTGTTTGTTTGTTTGTTTCAGTTACTTTTAAATAGTATAAATTAAACATTATAGCTGTAAGTCTTTTCCTTTCTTTAATGTGTCCTAAAATCTTCACTATTTTACTGTTTTCCTGGATTATTTCAGGAAAAACAATACCTCTCCCTCTCCCCCTCCTTCTCTCTCTCTAGACATAAATTACTAGAGAATTTATAAAATAATTAGCAAGTTACTTGATTTTTTATTTTTTTAAAAAAAGCTATTTTGTGAGTCTTTTTTTATTCATTTATTTTTATGTGGTGCTGAGGATCGAACTCAGGGCCTCACACCTGCGAGGCAAGTGCTCTACCACAGAGCTATAGCCCCAGCCCAGTTATTTATTTTTTAAAAAATATTTTTATTTGTAGGTGGACACAATACCTTTATTTTATTTATTTATTTTTACGTGGCACTAAGAATTGAACCCCAGTGCCTCACATGTGCTAGGCAAGCACTCTACCACTGAGCTACAACCCTAGCAAGCAAGTGATTTATTAATTGGTAAAACAAAACAAAAATATAAATGCCAGATAGATGCCTAATGAAATGAGACTGATTTTAGCATTTAAGATTTTTGGTCTCATAAGCATGTTTAAAACATTAATATATGAACTACCTAGTAGAATAATTATAATTGCAAATAAGTAAAGGAAAAATTGTAAAACTAAAATTATTCTGAACCCCACCACAAAGGAAAGAGTTATATTTTTGCTATATATTCATCTAGCCATTGTTATCATGGAAATATATACGTCAATAATTAGAACTTTAGAATTTTGATGACTACATAATATTCCATTATGTAACTGTAACTGTAGTTTGTAGTGTAAGTTTTATAAGGCTTGAGTCTACTTTTAAAAGATGTGACAAATATCCCTATATAAATATCTCTGTGTACCTTAGCCTTAGGATAAATTGCTTGGAGTAGAATTATCAGGACAAAGAGTATGTACATTTTCTATTTGTTGTTTATAAATATTGCATTTTTTAAACGAGCTATATTTATTAACTTCTTGGTCTAAAAATGAATTTCTAGTTTTATAACAAATATGAAGTATTGCAATTTTTCTAATTTTGAGATTTCAAGAAACCTTTTAGTGCAAATGACATTATAAACATGATTAGAAGAATGTAGAATATAGTTAGTAGTTGATAAATATTTTTGAGTTTATGGATTAATAGCCACATTTGCTCAAGTATATGGGTCTGCAAATGCAATCAGCCCAAATGATATGATATATGTGCACCAACATAGCCACATATCTCCTTAATACTTTTTGTCAAATAGCACGTTATATTGTTTTGAGCATTGATACACAGTAAAATTCTAAATAAATCACTTGAAAATCTTTCTAGACAGAGATTTTAAAAACCTCTCTAGGTGATTCCACTGTGCATCCAAGGTCTTATATTGCCTACCCAGGCTTCACACTAGACCAGACCATTAAGCAGTCTCTCCAGAGGAAGGATACAAGCATTAAATTGCCTAAAGCACCCCAGGTGAATATCATATGCAGACCAGACTAAGAACCATTGAAAGGGATTTTTTTCTAATATTTACTTTTAAGAAGTAGTTGGGGGCTGGAGATGTGGCTCTAGCGGTAAAGTGCTCGCCTGGCATGCACGTGGTGCTGGGTTCGATTCTCAGCGCCACATAAACTAAAGATATTGTGCCCACCGAAAACTGAAAAATAAATATTAAAAATTCTCTCTCTCTCCTCTCTCTCTCTCTCTCTCTCTCTCTAGAAAAATTCTCTCTCTCTCTCTTTAAAAAAAAAAAGAAGTAGTTGGACACAATACCTTTATTTTATTTATTTATTTTTATGTGGCGCTGAGGATTGAACCCAGGGCATCACACGTGCTAGATTAGCGCTCGTCTGCTGAGCCACAATCACAGGCCCCATTGAAAAGGATTTTATGGTCAATTCTCCAACCCATCCATTTATACAGATGAAAATAATTGAGGCCTAATAGCTCAATAGTCTTACCTATAGTTAAGTGGCTGTTAGAAGTCTGTTTAATGTTAGCATGGGGATTCTGAATACAGAAGAAACCATTTTAAAAGATAAAGACATTTTTGAGTACCAAAAATAGATGAAACTTGGGTGTCATTTAGAATCTTCTAGAACACTTGACCACTTTTACATCTTATCTATTTATTGATTCTTCACTTTCTGATCACATTATGTATTAAGTCATCTGGGCACATCTTGCACCTTCGTTTTGATTATGAAAGGCCTTGGAACTAAATGTGGGGAGGCCCTGGTACTGTGAGTGCTGAACCCTGACGGGTCCCAGGCCCTTAATGGTCCCAGGTCCATCAATGTGTTCATAGAGAGCTGAGCAGAATGAAAACAATAGGAAAAGAGAAGATATATCTTGAGGGGACCGATTGTTCTGTGCTGGGTTTCCTGTGTGGAAAATCAAATGACTTGCAACTAATTGTTTGTGTGCAAAAGTCTTTGGCAGTGATGCCAACAAAAGCACTGGATAGTATGTCTGTTCAAAGCAAAACATGGCAAATTATGCATTCAGCAAATCCTGATTATCTAAACCTCAGTCATGTGAGTTATTTGCTTTTTAGTTATGCTTCAGGAGGCTCTTCCTGTGAATACAATGTCTGGCCTGTTAGACAGAGCTGCCAAGACAGAGCCACAGGTGGCCATGACTTGGCAAGTGATAAAACACAAGCTACACTGAACACAATAAAAAAAAATGGACAGGATTTTCCATCTGGTTTTCAATACATATAGACAGCACAAGAGTGTCTTAGGGAAAACTGAGATTTCCAATTAAACATTTCCCATGTTTTCAAGTTCATAGTTAATATTTGTATAAAGACCAGTATTTTTGCTAAATAATAAATGACTATATTCCTTTACCTTTTTTCTCTTATTTCTTATAATGCTATTAAGGATTCATCATGGATATTTATCTCTCTACCTTAATAGAAATGGCATATGGAATGTGTGTACTGAGGATTTTTCAAGCATGTAGTCAAACTTCTCCTTCTTTCTCACTCTCAGGCACAATACACAGCCAATGGGATGCTCACAAGATGTCATTAATCTAACTATCCCAGTTTGCACTCTTTCTCTCCTAACAGTATGTTCTTTGTCTCTTTTAATCAATCAGTATAATTATCAGGAGTTTGGAAACTCCCACCCTATTGCAGCTACAACTTTCTAATAATCACCCTATGTTACATTTTATATATGATCCTATATCTATACTATCAGTTCATCCTATCACCCAAATGAATATATATGTACATGTATACATATATATGTATGTATGTGTGTGTTTGTGTGTGTGTGTGTGTGTGTGTGTGTATATATATATATATATATATATATATATATATATATGAAAGCTCTCTCATCTTATCTGGATGCTGGATGTCTATTTGTTCCCTGGGATTACAAGTTGCAACTTCCACAATGCAGTAACTGAGAACCAAGTCCAATGCCAGGGAAGCTGTGTGCAGGCTCTGCTACTTTATAAACTAACCAGATGGAACAACTTCAGGGCTCTATTTTTGTCATCCATAAAACAGAAATAAAAGTTTTATAACTTATTGTACAGAGTTGCTAAGATCAAGTGAGCTAATGAACGTGAAGTCATTTGTAAAGGTACGTGATTGATATTTTTGCCACAAAAAAAAAAGAATTCCCATATTTTAACATTAAATGACCTTATAGTTTAAAGGAAATGGTACAAATTAGTCTAATATACACTTAAACTCAAAATTCATTTTTATTCTCTGGTAAATAGTCATCAGTTTCTGCATGAATACATTTAATGACGAGAGCTGTTTATGTCTGAGAGCAATACATTCCCATATGAATAATGTGCATCTAACCATGAAAGTAAAAATAATATACCATCTCTGATATAATTTATAAATTGGCAACAATTTACCACAAGGATATTTGGGAAGTAAAACAAAATAATTTGTTTGTGTTTGTCATTATTAGCAAGAGATAGTCTAATTGTGTCCAAAACTCCTATTAAAAAAAAAAAGCAACTCTATTAAAAGTCAGACCACATTTTCTGTTCTGATACTCTGCCTCCTATATTCTTAGATATTAGAGGATCCGTCCTGAAATGAATTCTACATCATCAAATCTAGGTTTAGCTTGAGAATAGTTAAAAAGTGATGAGAATATTAGATCATAAAGGTCTAAAAGCCAAAAGGATTTTTAAGTGATTATGACCATCAAAGATAAATAGGATTATGGGCAATGAGTATATGAAATGGTGCTCAACACATTAATCATCAAGGAGATGCAAACTAAGCTATAATTATATATCAAGACCCACAGAACAGAACTTTAGCAAGAAAACAACTGACAATTCAAAGCAATAGTGAACGTGAAAAGCAACTGAAACTTTTAGACATAGCTGGTAGATGTGCCAGCACAACTACCTTGGAGAATTGTTTAACATTATATGTTAAAATTTAAAATATTGTGGGCTGGGGTTATGGCTTAGTGGTAGAGCACTTGCCTCACATGTGTGAGGCACTGGGTTTGATCCTCAGCACCATATAAAAATAAATAAACAAATATATTAAAATAATTTATTATAATAAATAAACAAATATATATATAATTTTTTTAATATTGTGACTGAGCAAGCCTGGGACTTGGAATAAACTCAACAATAATGAGTTCTATTCTTCATCAAAAGACATGCACAAAAATATAGAAAGAACTTTATAACAGTCCAAACCTGAGTTTGATTCAAATGTCCATCAACTGCAGAATGGATTAATTGTGGAATATTTATGCTACACAGTAGTGAAAAAGAACAATATATTTCTACATACATTAGAAATATATTGTTAACTGAATCTCACAGATCTTATGTTCAGGTGGGAAACAAGAAAGCTTCAAAAGCATTACATATTATATATGTATATATGATATATATTATATATGTATTATATAGAATGTTACATATGAAATAACATATAATTCCTCTTTATTAATTCTTTATATGAAGTTCAAAATTGGAAAAATCATTGTGGTGTTAAGGGTCATAATAATGATTACCTTTGGGAGCTGGTATGGTATGGAGATAAGCATGACAGGGGCTTTTAAGGTGCTGAGAGAAAAAAAGACAAGGGGTGGGTTGTAGCCCAGTAGTAGAGCACTTGCCCAGCATGCAGAATACCATGGATTTAATCCTCAGCACCAAAAAGAAAAAAAGAAAAAGAAATGGTGCTGGAGATATTGGTCTATATGATGGTTACACAGATAACTACATTTATAAAAATTTGATTTTATTTAAGAATGGTGCACAAAAGAAACTACCACCAGCAGAGACTTATAGCTTTAAAATCATATATTCTGAAATATAATTCATCCAGTTAGAAAGAGCTGCCAAAAGCTTAATTTGAATTAATAACTGTGTTTACAGAAGGGATGCTGTTCTGTAAGTGTACGTTGGCAAAAAGAAAGCAGATTTAGTTCCTCTGAATGTCCTTCTGTTTATTTAATATAAAAACTTATGAAAATGAATTGGAAGGCTTCTTACTGAAGAAAGCCTTCTTCAAAAATTAAATACATTTTAAGTCATAGTTACTTTATTCATTACTAAGGCAAATTAGGTATGACCTGGGTCAAGAAACAGATTTAATTGAGAAGGAGTAGCCTGGCAATTTGTAGACTCCTACAACAAATTCAAGTTAAAATTTATAACCCATGCTCTCTTGAAAAGTGGAGTTTTATTTTTAAAAGGGGGAAAAAAACATCACTCAGAAAAGACTCATAATATATGCCTGAGTATCATGTCCTCGAGGACCTGAACTTTTGTTCTTGGGAATTCTACTAATTCCTTGAGGCATGCTTTTTGGAGGAGGAGGATGTTCCTCCTGCCTACTGACTGCCTTTGAAAACTTAAGCTAGGGTGCCCAGCACTGCACTCATTACACTCACTTATTCAGAACTGTTCTGACGGAATCTGTCTCCCCTACAAATATTGGAGATAAAAGTAATTTACTGTTCTGTTGTTAATAAGAGAAAAATTCAAGAAAAATAGAGAAGCCTACTACCTACAACATGTAGTACTTTTAAAATAACATGTCAGAGAAAGGGGATGTGCAGAAACACTAATCCCTTCCATGAGACATTTTTCAACTGAATGAAAAGAGAAATTGATCAGGTAAAGAAAGGGAAAGGGATTCATTCGTTACAGAATCAAATGCTGACACCTTTTATTATGACATCTTGACTTACATGGTGGTGCATATGAGAGAAAAGAACATTTTTGAGAAAGGCACAGAGAAACCCTGAACCATGAGAGGGCAGTTAAGTCCCAGTTTTAGCAAGGCTCAACCTCCCGCATAGAGTACTGATCTGAGACAACTGATGCTGAGGCTCTGCCAACTTTCAGCACCTTGACCATTGCAGCTCATGCAGTTCACACAGCCTCTACCCTCCACTGCCGCCCAGCTTGCCACAGCCCCACCAATGCTTGGGCTGGTGGAGTTTTACATTGGCGATGTAGGAGGTACAAGCCAAGGTCCAGGGAAAGGGCTCTGAAATATCAGAGTTAAGTCCAATTTGGTTTTATTCAATCAAATTAAATATTTACTCTTCTACTATAGGCAAAGCACTATGATAGATCCAGGAGAAAAAAAAATACTACAAATGAAAATAAAACAGATCCTTCAAGGGAGGAAAAATGACAAGAATATTAAAAGATAATAAAAGACCAAAGGCAAGAGTGAATTTCTGAGTGATTATGAAGTGATGACTAATTTTGCATGTCAACCTGACAGAGCCACAAGGTGAAACATTATTCTCCTGCCTGATGGCCTCTACAACGGTACATGGGACATGGGCTCTACTGATTTGTGGTTTGCCAACTTTCATAACCATGTGAGAAAATTATTTTAAATAAATAAATCTTTTGTTCTGTTTCCTGAGAGAACCCTGACTAATATAATTGGTTTTGTAGAACTTAAAACCTGTGGAGGGGATAAAGTTAGTAGAGGTGTTGGAGACAAAAAAAAAACTATGAATAAAATGAAGGATGTGAATGAGTGAAAAGGATATCCTAAATAAATCCATCATAACTGGAACAATTCAACTTTACTTTTCCATAGGAAATGAGGATGTTATAAGACAATGAAAATCATTTTAAAATCTGGTCTGTGATGCAATAGAGGATTGTGGAGATTTAAAGGTCAGACTCCAGTGCTGGGAATTTCAAATTCCACAAAGTTTGTGATAAATGGTTTCTTGTAATGTCAACCACTCAATGTGTTCTAGAGTCTAAAAAGAAAGAGAAAGCAATTTAGAAAGCAGGAAACTGAAAATTTTATTAACAGTATGTGCCATTTTTTAAAATTTAGAAATTTAATTTCTCATGAAAACATGATTATTTTTTAAAAATCACAAACTCACTTATTTTCCCATGAATAAATTCAATGATACTAATTAGCCACCTGTTAAGAACTTCTTTCCTTGTTGGAAATACAAATAGATGATGAATAAAATACAACCCTGCTCTCAAGGAGGGCTGAAGGAAGCCACACAGCAATCACTACAGTGGCACTGCCAGTTCCATACTGGGTGAGTGCACATGGAACAGCAGTAGCACAAAATCTTCCCAAGTGAGGCAGAATAAGAAACATCATTCAGAGAAGGGGAAATATTAAAAATGAGTTTTAAAGGATAAAGAGATATGTCATGGGACAAGAGCTTTGGTACAGAGGGAACCTTGGGTATCAAAACTCAGTGGGGCAAAGGTCCGTGGCTCACAAGTAGATCAAATGGTAGGGGATGCAGCAAAAGAAATGACAGAGACCAGATCATGAGAGATTTGATATTATCATCTGAGCAATGGTGTGACCAATAATTGTATGTAACCATTTCTCTGAAGAACACTGATTAATACATATGGGAAACCACAAAAAGATTGTAACCTGCCGCAGTCCAGCTGCAGCAAAATAACCGGGGGGTGACGAACAACTTGTGTAGATTGATACAGCAGGAGTGGAAGCCGTTTATTGTAGGACAGGAGCGGTACTTATACATTCCACACAGCTTATCTTAATTAGCATAAACTAGATACATCAGTCAACCAATAAGAAATCTCCACACTTAATGGCTTGCTGGTGTTACTTCACAAACTACTCCCTCTGGCAAAATGCCAGGCGCCATCCTGACTTGTTTACAAACTCTAACAGTAACCAGAAAGTAACAAGATAAATTTTACATTTTTGAAGAGTGATGCTGGTTATGGTGAGTGGAATTTCATTCTTTTATTCATTTAAAAATTATGAGAGTGTGTTTGAGCATATGAACATTTAGTACCTACTATGTGTTAGGATGGTATTATAAGAAGGTAAATAAACCCAATCTTTGCCTTTTCAGACACTGTCAGTTTAAGAAGTTACAATATATGTTGGGTGCAGTGGCACACGCCTATAATCCCAGCAGCTGGGGAGGCTGAGGCAGGAGGATCTCAAGTTCAAAGCCAGTCTCAGCAATGTAGAGAGGCCCTACACAACTCAGCAAGACCCTGTCTTTAAATAAAATACCAAAAAAGAGCTGGCTCAGTGGTTAAGTGTCCCTGTATTCAATCCTCAGTACCAAAAAAAAAAAAAAAAAGAAGAAGTTACAATATACAAGAAAGACCAAGTAAGAGACTACTGGAAATCCCCCTAAAGAAATATTGGAAGTTGACATGAAAGCTAGCTATGAGCTATAGCAGGAAGATATCATTGATAAGATCTGGTGTAACAATTGAATGCAGGATAGAGGTGACCTAAGAAGAAAAAAGAAATCTAGAGCTGTTGACAGTGATGTATACCTATAATCCTAGTGACTTAAGAGTCTGAGGTTGGAAGATCTCAGGTTAAGGTCCGCCTGGGCAACTGAGTGAAATCTTATCTCAAAATAAAATAATTAAAGAGAGGAAAGGAGATGTGGTTCAGTAGTAAAGTGCCCCTAGAGGTTCAATCACCAGTACTGCAAAAATAAATAAATGAAGAAATCAATCAATCAATCTAGGATGATGCCCAGGTTTCTGTCTTGAGAACAGCAGAGAAATAACATTATATGTGGGAGAAGGAGAAGCAATTTGGAAAAGAATGGCAATGAGTTCAGTTCTGGATAAGCTGGGCTGAGAGGTTTGTGGAACATATAGACGGAAAAGTCCAGGAATATAAAGGAATATAAAAGACATAAAATAAATGGGCCTGAGACACAGATTCAAGAATCCTCATCCCCTTGACATAAGTGGGAAAGGCATCAAAATATTAACAGTGATTGTCTTTATGGAGTGGGATTTCTTTTTTAATCTTTTCTCTTTTCCAAGTTTCTATAAGTTTATATTTCCTTTGTAATCATTTGAAATGTTTATTATTAAGGACAAATTAACACACATAGTTTAGTTCACTGTTACTATATAAACTTTTAAGAGAATCTATGAACCTACTCTCCAAACGGGAGATTGAGTAATTCATTTAAAAGAACTGAACTACATCATATACAGATATAGGCCCTTCACACAGATTATTTCGTTTAATTCTTAAGACAATATTATGGAGTAGGTGTTATCTTCATTATTCTTTTGCATGTAAGGAAACAGTGTGGGGAAGTTTAAAATGTCTAAGCTCATTCATCTTCCATGTGGCAAAGCTGAACTCAGATTCACACCAAGCAGCAGCAATCGTAGCAGGATGTCTCTCACTTAGTTTTCAGAATACTGAGTAAACATAGACATGCAGTTAGGACTTCCTTTTTTTAAATGTTGTTTTTTGTTTTGTTGTTGTTGTTGTTGTTTTCCTGGCACTACCATTCCATTTAGACTTTTAAATAAGGACTCTATTGATCACCAAACTATAACTTCCTTAATTGATCCTCCTAACATAGGACTTTAGCATGATGAATTAATAAATCTTATGAAAGTCATGAAGCAATATATATTTGTTGATTGACTGATTTATTGAACTAGAGAGGCTTTCTTTTAATAAACTATTGGTAAATCATTCACCCAACACTTGATTGGCACTATTTCAGCCACTGCAAATGATATTCCCTAGGTATATTTACTGATCATATGCATAAATTTGGTTCTGATTTATACATGAGAATCCTATTACATTGTGCAAGAATAATAATCAGAGTATATCTAACCTAAGTGTGTTCTCACTATACTTTAGGACATTGTCTTTATGAATCATAGAGATAGGCTATGCCAGTTTTTTCTTTTAATGCCAAAAAAGTTCTTCAATGTCAATTGAAGATCTAACATTTATGTAGCACTTGCTTTGTCAAGCACAATTGTAAGTATGTCACAGATAATAGCTCATCTATTCTTGACAATGGCTTTATGAGGTGTTATTAGGATAGTCCCCATGTTACAGATGAAGAAAATTACTAAGGCATTAAGTAGCTTCAAGATCACAGAGCTAGAAGGCATTAGTCAGATATAGAACCCAGAGTTCCGAGTCCACTCCTAACTGCTGCACTACACTGCCTCTCACATAAACGGGCTTCATCTTTTCAACCTATAATCTCTTCATTTGCAGAATCAGCTGAATTTTTTAGGGAATATTGAGAGCAAAGATGGAACTCCTCCAAGAAATATAATAAGAGATGAGGGTGAGCTAGAATTATGAATTACTAGTTTATGCAGTACAAGCTTAGAGAAGTCCTTACATTGAATGGATCATTTATTCCCCTCCATATAAGTCCAGAAACTGATGTTGACAGAACTTTATGGCATGCGTTCTATTCTGGTACCAAGTCAAGTCATGACTAAAATTCCCCATTGCCACATATCGGATAGTGCAAGAGCAGACAAAACTGAACATGACTATGACTAGGAAGAGAAAGATAACAATGCTGAAAATATACCTCTCAGGAATGTGAATCCCTGCCAATAATTTAATTGCCAAATCATTAATAGTGACACTTAATTACTGGGGCTCAGGCATGGCTCCACTATTTACTTGGTGAATGACCCCACAAAATGCCTACAACCTTCTAGAGACTGTTATGCCCTTAAAAAGGGGGACATTAAAAACCATTCCTAATCTTATTTCAAAAATAAATGAAAGAGCTATGTAAATGGTAAAAGCACTACTCAAACATAAGATTTTATCATTGTGGCCAAGCTATCAGAGTTCCTCAGTAGCCATGCACATTGTCCAATCAGCTCCACCATTTTGAGTATGAACTGCTATGTCAAAACATTTTTCTCTGTCAGATAAGCCAGATTTACGTGGTATTTTATACAGGTGTTCTATATTTATATCTCTGTATAACAACACCTAGATCAAGATTTTATATCCTTATAAAAATGTTTATTTATTTGTATTCTTATTTTCAAAATCCCACAGTTAGATGATTTCACTTCTCTATACTGTTTATCTCCATTAGACTTGTTTTGATCCTACAATTAATAGTACCTAGTGATATCATTTTCTGGAAGATGTGGAAAATACTAGAAAAATACAGGGTACATGAAGAGAAAAAATATTGATGGAAATTCCTCACCAATAGGTTGTTTAACACCAAATATTCAAATTATTGTTCCCTAGACATTCGTTATTAGAGAAAATGGGGGAAGTCTATACGTGTGCTCTGGGAGAAGCTCTGATTTTAAAGCTTCTTTCCTGACTTACTTGATAAAAAGTATACCTAATTACAGAAGCAAATAACAATGAGGAAAAGAATGTAGGTAAAATCTTTCTCTGAAGAAAATATCATATCAATTAAAAAAAATATGTATTTATACAGGACTTACACTAGAAATTGAGTCTACAATTACCAAGTAACTCTTTGGATTTTGTTGAGGAAATTATTGTGATTTTAACTTACAGATTTCTATTCCTTTGAAGAAGGTAGTTTTTTGTTGTTGTTGTTAGTGGTGGTGGTGGTGGTGGTTTTTATTTACTAGTTCTAATCAGTTATACATGACAGTAGAAAGTTCTATGATCCATTGTACACAAACAGAGCAGAAGTTTTCACTTCTCTGGTTTTACATGGAGTCATACCATTCATGCAATCATACATATACCTAGGGTAATGATACCTATCTCATTCCACCCTTTCCTATCCCCATGACCCTTCCCCACCTTTGCCCCACCCAAAGTTCCTCCACTCATCCCATGCCCCAAAGTTCCAACAAACTGAAAATGATTTAGCTTATTGTTTCATAGAAAAATATTTCCTAGGCAAAATTTAAATGCAAGTAATAATCCTAGTGAAAAATTACCACAAGCTGACTTCTTTTTAAGGACTGTTGGGATTCCAAATATGAGCTCTGAATAGAGCCTAAAAAGGTCTGGAGAGAAACAGAGTAAGCTCAGGATAATAGCTGTCTTGGGAAGGGGTCAGGAAATAGAGTAATCCAGGGATTGTGGTTAACTTTATCTGCAATGAAAAAATGACATTTATCTTCATTCCAGGACATTTTAAGTACTATCAGGCTTTTACTTCCATTAATTAGATTATTCATAACTTCAATTTTCACTCTGCTTGGCCCCTAATATTTTTAGAAACCACTCAGATTTAAAGCCCATGTAAAGAAAGATAAGATTCATGCATATGAATAATCATATTTAATATCAATACCAAAATAAATACATTATTTATATTAACTGTAAATTCAACTGTGAAATACATGTTTTGCATTTCTATAATATTTAAAGATGTGACCTATTTGTCATGTACCCTCTAAGTGAGGAAAGACTTTTTTATTAAAAGATTTCCAATATGAAAATATTTCTGAATTGTAACATCAGTGAAAGAAAAATACAACACAAAACACTTTCACCGAACTTGTTATGTCCCTTAACTGAGAGATGATAATTTATCTTTAAACTTTGGATAGATTACCTGATTATCACAAACAGCACATCATTGCATTTAATACTGTGACAATATTCCAAAGAGAGATTCAGAGACAACATTTTCTTCACCACAAATATAGCTGAAAAAAGCCACTTGATTGAACACACAACATGTTACTGGTGTAACCATGTGAATATCACCATGAGAAAGCAATGATGCCAGCTTTTATGATAATCAGATAATAACACATCTGCAGGTGACTCTGGGTCCTAGAGCCTGTTAGTGATCACACTGATCCAATAGTGAAAGTGTCTGCCATTAATGTGAACTTAGATTCAACACTAGTGATTTCTAAATTTGGAGGTTAAGCTTTTGGAATATCCTAGCAATAGTAGTTTAAAATTCACGTATATTTCTAAAATGAAATTGATAGAAATTTTCCTTAGAATTATTGCTCACAGAAATAACCACAAAAAGATTTTTTTTGTACTGGGTATATTTTCGAAATTTCCTAGCTATTGTTCTTTATATTTAGTTGTTTATTCAATAAAGCAATCACTTCAGGAACACTTAACACTACTTTCAGATAGCATTAAAATATTCTATATGCCACGTTTAGATTAAAATCAATCTCTGTATCTGGAAGAAAGTCGTTTGTTTACTGGTGAGCCAAAGTTGGCTTTACCCAAGACTTTGTTGACCTTTGAAGATAGCCTCTAGTAGACAATATTAAATACTTAACTGTGAAGTTCTTGTAATTATTCTCGAGGGCAGAACACCAGAAAATTTATACGTAATAAACAATGACTTCATTTATATCAGGTTAATGTGATGCAATTAATGTATCAATTGACAACACAACCATGTAGAATCATGGAATAACAGTCTATATGTGTATAGACTGTGTATTCCATGTAAGAATGACACTCAGTACAAATGATCTAAATTTACTCAAAAGAAAACTTACAAGTTTCCAGAAAGTTACTATCTATCCCTTCTATATTAGGCTCAGAAAAAGAATTTTTTAATCATTTCAAATATCAAGTTTTGAACATTTATATAAATGTCTTTATTCTAACTCCACTTAGGGCAAAGCAATAATTTGGGGGAAATTGGATAAAATGCTGGCTGCTTTTAACACAATTAGTGGAAATGCAGGGTTTTTGATGGATAAATGTTTGCCTACTCAAACCATCTGCATCATGTTAAAAAAAAATGCAGTTTTTATTCTAAAACACAGCCTCTGAGTAGGCCAAAGGTTTCTGGAAAACAATACTAGCCCAGACATTAGGAAATCTCTTTAATGACATGAATGAAAATGTTCTAAAAATCATTTTTTATCTTAATGTAAGAAGAGAGGGAAAGTATGGGAGGAAAGAACTATTAAACCAGAATTGGGGGGGGGGATTTCCCTTCACTTAATTATAACCAATTTATCTTTACTTATCATGTACTGTATATTAATTTCAAGCAGTTTTTCATATGGAAATTATGACTTCTCAGTCTTCTAATAACCATTCTCTATAATTGCACAAATTATAAAAATAGAACTTATAGGTATTTGTTGACTTTCTATAGATTAAAATGAAATTACCTAGGAAGAAAGGCAAAGTGATAAATGATCAATAATGGCAAAATAATGTAATAAAGCCACCACCTGCTAAGCAAAAAAAAAAAAAAACACCTCTGTTTCTATTTTTAGCAAGTTAAAGAATCAGGAAAGACCTCATAAATCCAGGGGTCTTTAGGGAAAGACCTTGGTCTCCAGGTTTTCCTAAGCAAACACATTTATGATATTATGGAAAGTTTTTCTTCTGTTACTTTTCCAGAGAACATATTTGGGAACTATGATGTATGTGTGAGAGTGTGTGTGAATGTACACAATATACACATACATGCACATATCCATACTTTCTCCCTATTCTTCCATCACAGAAAATCACCTAGGAGTCACCTTGGGGGTGTTCTCCTTAAGCTGTTTGGCAGGATACATATCAACCTGAGTCATTAAGTCAAGAGCAAATCTTATCTGGCCAGAGGAAAAAAATAGTTTAAAAACAAAACTCAGATGCGGAAAAATCACATTATCTAAAGTCTTGTTTTGCCTTAGACTTCAAAAGACTTCAGTATGGAATGAGTTTTGTGGAATAGGAAAGAAAAAGAAGAATTTGGCCAAGAAAACTGAAGGATATGATCAAAGTATAACGTGGTGAGGAAGCACTCAGAGCTTTTGGCTGTGCACTACCAACTAGATCAGATCACTCAGGCTTGGGTAAACTGAATGAAGAAGCAAGTAATGCTATGGATGGCATTTTAATTGGGTTAATGGAACAATATAACTTAGTTAAGTATGACAATATTTTTTCTGTTCCTCCAAAGCCAAACTACACTGATGGATATGTTTGCTACCACGAGTTTCTTTCAACTATTAATTTTAAATGTGTGATTAATTAATAATTCAACTATGCTTGAAGCAAAAAAAAAATCAATGTAGTGCTTCTTTATATTTTGAAAAATGAATCAACATTTCATATATAAGTGAATTTGGTCTACCTTAAATACAGTTTAATATACTTCTTTTCTCTACTTTAAAGTGCCATACACTTATTATTCCAGTAATGTTGCTGTCGTTAAAAAATATTTTTGAATTCTTAAAAGGCAAGTTTGGGCCTTAGAGAAAATTATACCCAATACTTCCATTTTTCAAATAAAAATATTTAGTTCTTGCTATAAACTAGTATCACTCTTGTGTAAAATTTACTAAAACACTAATAAATGTAAAAATAAGTGAAATAAAATGAATCATAATTTCTTCACCACATTAACCTGTTAATTTATATATCCTTTCACAATATTCCTATGAAGTTGTCACCTGGATATATTTTATAAAATGCTATCATTCTATATATAATTGATATTATTTAATGTATAATGCATGTTATATATAATACATATATAATGTATATATAATATGATTACATATAATGCATTACCATGACTTTCTCTATTAATGAATATGTCTTATTAAACTTTTTGTTAACTGATGAATAATGTTGTATTGAATAGATACAACACAAATTATTTAATACTGTTTTTCAAACTATTTTCTGAAAAGCCTTTCAAGATAATCCAAATTTGGGGCAGGAGAGTATCTGGATCTAACAAATTTAAAGCAGTTATAAAAGTGTCTTAATTGCCAGGTATCTCAGACTGTTCATATTTAATTCAAAACTGTGACTTTTCAAAAGTGGTATGTTTATGATGCACTTATATATTAAAAAAGCCATTGGATTCTTTATTTAGTTAAATCCTAACATTTTTATAAATAATTTAAGTTCTATAATATGTTCTTGGGGAAACTCTGATCAAATCACCTCCTTATAACTGGATTTTAGGCTGTTTTAATTTTATTAGGTAATATTAGTCATTCTTGCATAAACATTTTCACATACTCATCTTTGAGTATTTATCTGATTATTTTCTTAAAATAAAACTTGAAACTCATAATTGCCTGGCCTGGAGTATATTTGAGGATTTGATGCATATCACCATATTATCCTTAAAGATTTTATCAATTTACATTTATATAACACTGAGTCTATTTTCCCATAAATTGACCAATACCAGTTATTATAATTCCTTAAGTTAATCTTTTCTTTCCCTTTCTAACTAACTGTGCCCTAATTAATTAGCCAATTTAGTCTCAAGCCTTGCCTTTAAGTGATATTTGGTAATTCTTTATGTAAGGAGCCACATCAGCATAAAGATAAAATTCAAGAAAAATTAATAAATTGATTCTCACAGACTGCCATGTCCCTTCCCCTGTCCCATCCACATCACCAGCACAAGTGATCCCTACTTTGTAAATTTAATTTCTATGACAACAGCAAAGCCAAATATCTCATCTTTCTAACACCATAAATGGCACCATAATCATGTTGTATTAACAATGATAACAATCATGATAATTCATGTATTGCTGTACATGTTTTCAGATTTCCCAGCCTCTACAGAGAAAACAATAAAACTTAACATCATAAAAAACTATAAAAACCTGTACTCAGCAATAAAAGAGAATAAAATCATGGCATTTGCAGGTAAATGGATGATATTGGAGAAGATAATGCTAAGTGAAGTTACCCAATCCCCAAAAAACAAATGCCGGATATTTTCTCTGATGTAAAGAAGCTGTTTCATAGTGGGGTAGGAAAGGGGAGCATGGGAGGAATAGACGAACTCTAGATAGGGCAGAGGGGTGGTCAGGAAGGGAGGAGGCGGGGGGATAGCAAGAATGGTGAAATGTGATGGACATCATTATCCAAAGTACATGTATGAAGACATGAATTGGTATGAACATATTTTATGTACATCAGAGATATGAAAAAATGTGCTGTATATGTGTAATAAGAATTGTGATGCATTCTGCTGTCATTTATTTTTAAAAAAAAATTAATTAAAAAACTATACAAACAACCCCATGCCAATAAGACTAGATTCAAGAAATATTAGTTAGGGAAATATAAAATTTGCAAAATGAACTCAAGAAATAGTAAAACTGATTGGACCCATGCCATTTCAGAAATCAAACCAATAGACAAATATATACTCATCATATAAGCACCATAGTCACAAAGTTTTATTCAAGTATTACCAAACCTACAGGAAACAGATTAATCCTTACCTTATACAACTGATCCAAATTACCAAAAAAAGAAAGAGAGAAATCTAACCAATTCACTTTATAAGGCTTTCTTAACACTGGGATTAAAATCAGATAAAACTACATGAGATAAGAATATTATAGGCTGGGTACCATGGTGAGGCCCTTAGCAACGGAGGGAGACCCTGTCTCTAAGTAAAATATAAATAGGTCTGGGAATTGCTTTGGCTATTCTGGGTGTCTTATTTTTCCAAATGAATTTCATGATTGCTTTATCTATTTCTATAAGGAATGATGTTGGGATTTTAATTGGAATCAAATTGAATCTGTGTAACACTTTTGGTAGTATTTTGACAATATTAAATCTGCCTATCCAAGAGCATGGGAGATCTTTCCATCTCCTAAGGTATTCTTCTATTTCTTTTTTTAATGTTCTGTAGTTTTCATTATAGAAGTATTTCACCTCTTTTGTTAAATTGATTCCCAAGTTTTGTTGTTGTTGTTGTTTGTTTGTTTGTTTTTTGAGACTATTGTGAATGGGGTAGTTTTCCTAATTTCCCTTTCAGAGGATTCATCACTGATGTATAGAAATGCATTTGATTTATGGGGATTGATTTTATATCCTGCTACTTTGCTGAATTTTTTTTATTAATTCTAGAAGTTTTTGGTGGAGTTTTTTGGATTCTGTAGGTATAGAATCATGTCCTTTGAAAATAATGATAGCTTGACTTTTTTTCCTATACGTATCCCCTTAATTTCTTTCATCTGTCTAATTGCTCTGGCTAGAGTTTCAAGGACTATGTTGAATGGAAGTGGTGAAAGAGAGCAGCCCTGTCTTGTTCCAGCTTTTAGAAGGAATGCTTCCAATTTTTCTCCATTTAGAATGATGTTGGCCTTGGGTTTAGCACAGATAGCGTTTACAATGTTGAGGTATGTTCCTACTATCCCTAGTTTTTCTAGTGTTTTGAACATGAAAGGGTGCTGTATTTTGTCAAATGCTTTCTCTGCATCAATTGATATAATCACATGAGTCTTATCTTTAAGTATATTCATGTGATGAATTATGTTTATTGATTTCCATATGTTGAACCAAACTTGCATCCCTAGAAAAGTTGTGCTCCATTTGTGTCCAATGAATCGAAAAGCTTTCTCCTGTCATGTATAACTGATTAGAACTAATAGAAAAATAAATTAAAAGTAAAAATAAAAAAATAAAAAGGGCTCAGTGGTTAAGTGCCCCTGGGTTCAATCCCAAGTGCCAAAAAAAAAAAAGAATATTATGAACAAGGATTTTAAAATCCTGAATAATATATTAGCAAAGTTTATATAGCAACATGTAAACAAATTAATATATTGGGACTGTTTTCAGTTTATTCAAAGAATACGAGGATGGTTTTGCATGATAAAATTATTTGAGTGATTTTCTACATTAAAATAAAAAGGAGAAATTATTTCAATCATCAAAGTTGATGTAGAATAAAAATAACTCAATAAACTTCAATGTCCATCATATGAAAAAACAAAAAAAAAGCTCTTAACAAATCAGTATTAATGGGGAATACCATATTCTATTAAAATCTTCAGTAAACATTATACATATTAATGAGTAGTAAAAACATTTTGCTTAATTTGAGAAGAAACACTAATTTGTCACCACTTAAAAATTTTTAAAATACAAAGAATAGTCCAGAGTGAATGGAAATTGTTATTCTCATACATGTTCTCTGTACTGAAGCCTCCTGGGTGAGGATATCTTCAGTATCTGTTAAAATAAGAAAGTGTGCTCACTGTGTGATTTGAGAACTTTCTGTATACAGCAAGGATAACACTTGCACATAAGAACAAAGAGGCATGTGTGGGATGTAAACTTTAGCTTTATTTATAATGCTTAAGAATTGGAAATAGCCTAAATACCTACATAAATAAAGGAATTATTAAATAAATTATGATATTGCTAGTTTTGTTTACTAACATAAACAAAATCTGTATGAATATGTATGGGGAGGAAAAAAAAGCAAACTGCCAAAAACTATGTATACTGCTGCAATTTATACTTACAAGAAGGGCAAACAATATCATGTATTTCAAAAGTATAAATATGCATATAAATGCTCTAGTTCTGGAAAAATCCCCCATCAAACTGATGATAGCTGTCATTTCTGAGAACTATAGATGCAGTCATGTTAGACTTTAGCTTCATCTGCAATGACTGAATGAGCCTATATTGATCTATTGCGTATGAACATATGGAAAAATACACTTTTTCTTTTTAGAGGCTAATGGGTGATATTTTCTCAAATTAATAAAATATTATTTACTACCCTGAGTTTGTGAAAAAATATTTTCACCATTACAGTATTCCTTGATTTCTTAGAAAAACTCTAGGTTTGTGATGAGAAACAAAAGGCTAGTCTTTAAAGGGATACTAAATACTAGATAAACCAGAATTAGCCTTAAACCAAAACAAACTCTTGGGAAACTGTTCATGGCCCAGGTTTTCCCTGAAGAGTATTTTTGAATCCTAAAGAATAAAGGCTATAATTTCTAGATTCTTTTTTTGATTCTGAGCAATCCTATTTGCATATGCAGCCACTGTACATTCCCCAAATCTTCCTGCGGAAAAACCATGAAGACTCCCGTTTGTGTAGAACTTGAGAGCCCTCCAATCACCATGCTTATTATCCTTAGTCCAGAGGGAGAAGCAGAGCTCTCTAAGAATATATGAACATGGAGGACTGCACTGAAGTTCCACAGGGGAAAGGAAATACAGAATCCTATTCCTATCACTTGCACTGCAATCTGCAAGTCCTGGGGTCTAGACCCTGATTCATTCTGTGCCTCAGCCAAGACTTGGGGCTTCTTTTTATTGTCTGAAAAATAAGGAAGCTAGATCTGAGTTTCTTTTCAATTTTGGAGTTTGGTGACTCCACTGTTAACTGGTCTCCATTATTTCTTTGAACACCTGGTGGAAAAGACTGCAAAAGCAATGTTGATACGCACCCTCAAAAACTCTACCTTCTGAGACATTAATCACTAAGATAATTGCTACAATACATGAGGGTGTATTGCTAAAGAAACTCTATTGTTACAAAGTCAGCTAGAATTAGAAAATAACACAGGAATCTGTAACAAATTGTCCAACAGAAGTAGCATTGCACGTATATGTACCTTAATACTTCTTCTCTTATATTTACATGAAAGCAGAAGTTTCTCAGAAATTTTGTTAGAAACCTTTTACTTGAGCTCTCAGAAAGGATTTTTGAACAAGGGTGTGGGTTATTAAACTCTCAGTCTATCGGCTTTTCTCGCTGGCAAAGAGAAAGGTTGGCTTTTTGCAGGCAAGAATTTACCTGTTCTTAAATAATTCTCGAAGGACTTGTCATGGCATTACACTTTCCTGGCTCCAAATTGCCTGTTCGGATTCAGTTCATGACAGAAAATCAGAGTATGAACAATTGGAGAGCAACCACAGTAAGCTGAGTTAGCACATGAAGCAGTGCTGAAATAATTCTTAAGCTATTAGAGAACAACATGGGGTGCTGGCACCAGGTAGCCAACCTAGGGAAAGGGGTCAGAACTAGGGAGGAAAGGGAGTTTTTTTACAATGAGGAATTCAATTGTAAATAATTTGCAAGGTGGGTTGATCTGAAGAGAACATGCAAGTCTCCTTGGTTTGGGGCTAAACTGTTGCCAGATATTGTAATTAATTTTAATCATCTCAAAAGCCATTTTGCTAAACTATTTTTTTTCTTTTTGCTTCACTACTTCTCATAAGTAGTACTGATCCATCAAGATTAATTCTACCCCTGGAGTTTCCTTTTTTTTTTTTTTTCTCCTAAAATGAACTTAAAGTTAACATCATGCAAAAGGACTTACTATCTAAAAGTAATCCCCATGTTGAAAGAAAATAAAAGAAACTTGCCGAGGTCCTCACTAACTGGCATAATTCCACCCTATCCGCTAGTGTTCTGAGAATAATCACCAGCTTCACCTCGCCCTGCCTCCATAACTGCCAAGGAAAATAAATTATAGCACAATCACTCTCAGCAGTTACAGTGCATGTTAAAACAAGATGAAAACCTCATTACACACTCCAAAAAAGAAAGGAACACGAGATAGATATATGATGATGATGATGATGATGATGATGATGATAGACCAACCGACCGACAGACAGGGAGAAGTTTGTATGTGTTTGTTCGAGTTTATTGAAGTACTGAACCAAAACTTTTGGGGTTAGTTGCTATTGCTATCAGTAACTGAGAGAATATCAACTTGAAAACAAATGTGAGGCAAGTGAAGGCTAAGTTGATTGATGATGGATTGTTGGTCTAATATCTTTGTGTGTCCTGGATAGCCATCTGGAACCCATGCAGAAAATTGAACTTGTGTATATAACACTCAGTAGATACTATTGACTCTGAGAGTAAAATCTGACATATTCAAATATAAAGTTATTTATAGGGAATTGCTTCAGCAAACATCTGTTGAAATCATCTATTGGCCAATGATGATTTGTGTGGACCATCTTTAACTTATATATATAAACTACATTTAATATATTTCTTTCAATAGTTAAATTCAAATCTAAATGTCACTATCCTATTTCTTTTAAATTTGACATCTTAAGTTTCATCAACTTCCAGTATTGATTCTTTCAAAGCTGAAGGAAAGCTGTACTTGTGGCACATGCCTGCCAGTAATCCCAGAGACTTAGGAGGCTGAGGCAGGAGGATCACAAGTTCAAGGCCAGCCTCAGCAACGTAGTGAGGCCCTGTCCCAAAACAAAAATAAACAGGGCTGGGATGTGGCTCAGTGGTAAAGTGACCCAGTATTCAAACCCTGGTCTGAAAAATAATTAAGGAAAAATGTTAAAATTCATTTAATAGCTATGTATTTCCTTAAAAAGATTCATTGTTCTTTCTGTGAGCACAAAGTTGGACCTTTTTCAATCTGTATACTTAAAAGGCTTAATTCTTTTTATCTAAATTTAAGAGTTTAAATCATAAATCCAAGTGAAAAATGAAGATGAGAAAAACTAAGTAAATATATCTTCCCAAAGCAGTTAAAATTACTCTTAGTTTCTGTTTTACTCTTGCTCACTGTAAAACTTTCTTATTGCCGTTCAAGTGGAGAAAGCTCTTGGAATTCTGGTCTTAACGTAGGAACAGCCAGATGAGTCATTTAGTGCACTAAAAATCAAGAAGTGACTCAGAAAGAAAAGTTTTCTATTCCTGTTGTGCCTCAGTCCCTCTGCAGCATTAAACTTTCTACAATTTAACAAAATGTGTTACAACCTGTCCTCAGACCCATTTTTTTTTAATGGCACAAAAAGCCTAAATTTTTCCTGTAGACCTTATTTGATCTATACTAAGTCAACCTAAGAGAATTAATGGCTTCAGGTGATCTTAAAAGAAGGCAGTTGTTTACTTGATGAGTCTTCACTTGCATGTCTTAAAATTACACAGAGATCTATATGTAAAAGAAAGAAAATGGAGACCTTCACATCATTCAG
>NW_025999905.1:5474471-5554556 GCF_001458135.2 Marmota marmota marmota | reverse complement strand
AAAAAAAAAAATATATATATATATATATATATATATATATATATATATATATATATATATATATATATATTCCTCAAAGTGAAACATAGACTTAAATGTAAGAACTAAAACTATAAACATCAAAAACATATGTGATAGACACAACTAGATAAACTGGCTCAGGAGGCTGAGGCAGGAGGCCCACAAGTTCAAAGCCAGCCTCAGCAACTTAGTGGGGTCCTAAGCAACTTAGCAAGACCCTTTCTCAAAATGAAAAATAAAAAGGGTTGGGAATGTGGCTCAGTGGTTAAGTGCCCCTGGGATCAATTCCTGGTGTTTAAAAAAAAAATAGGTAAACTGTACTTTAGCAAATATTTTTTTTTAATTTGCTGCATAAAATATCTGAAGAAAACACTACAAAGAATAGGAAGAAATATTTGTAAATCTTATCTCTAAAAATTGTTTAGCTCTCAGGAAATATAAAGGACTCTTACAACTTAATGATTAAAAAGACAAGCACAAATAACTTTAATAAACATTTCCACAAAAAGAGATACAAAATTCTAGGGACATGATAAAATGTTCAACATCATTTATCACTAGGACCTGTAAGTCAAAACCACAATGATATGCCACTTCACAACCACTGCAATGATTATAACCAAATAAACAGACAATGAACTTTTCATGAGGACGTAGAGAAGTTAGAACTCTCACACATGCTGATAGAATTGTAAAATGATACAGTCACTTTGGAAAAGTAGTCTGGCAATTCCTAAAATTGTTGAACACAGAGTTATAAGACCTGACAATTCAGACCCTAAATTATATACTCAAGAAAGTTAATAGCATATGTTCCCATGCAAGACTTATGTACAAATGTTCATTGCAACATTATTCACAATAGACAATAGTTGAAACAGGCTGGGCGCTGGTGGTGTATGCCTGTAATCCCAGTGGCTCAGGAGGCTGAGGCAGGAGGATCATGAGTTCAGTGCCAACCTCAGCAACAATGAAGCACTAAGCAACCCAGTGAGACCCTGTCTCTAAGTAAAACACAAAAAAGAGCTGGGGATGTGGCTTAGTGGTCAAGTGCCCCTGAGTTCAATCCCCAGTACCAAACAAACAAACAAACAAAGTTGAAACAGTCTGTATGTTCAAAAGCTGTTAAATGAATAAAATGAAGTGTATTCATATTCATATAATGAAATATTATTTGGCACATAGTCTTATGATTCCATTTAAATGAAATGTCCAGAATCTGCAAACTTACAATGGCAGAACATAGATTAGAGGTTGTCTAGGGCTGGGCAGTGGTGTAAAGTGGGTGGTAGAAGGCTGATGAGAAGTGACTGCTAAAATGTATAAGCTTTCTTATTGGGATTATGAAAATGTTCTAATATTTTATTATGGTTATGGTTGTGCAACTCTGCAAATTCACTAAAAAACTTTGAATTGTATATTTTAAATTGTAAGCTTTATGTATGTAAATTATATTCCAATAAACTCTTTGCTATTTTAAAAAAATCATGCATTTTAAAAATGCAGGGGGCTGGGGATATACCTCAGTTGGTAGAGTGCTTTGCCTTGCATGCACAAGGCCCTGGGTTCTAATCTCCAACACCACAAAAATAATAATATTAATTAATTAATTTAAATTAAGAAAAAAGTACCATTATGCCCTGCCTCTAAAGTTTACATTCTGATACTATATGCTCAATTATATAACATTGGACACACAGAATTCCATTTATTTACATATCTGGAGATCCTAAAACTTTGTTACCCTATCATATACAAATTATTCTGCTATTCAACTACCACATAGAATTAAACCCCTTTACTGTGGGATTAAAAATAACAGACATACTTATTCTTAAATCATATGCCAAAAACAGAGATGAAGAAGAAGTAAAAGAAGACTTAGTTATAACTTAGTGTAACAGAAGTATCAGAGTTTAAGAAAGTGTAGAGGTCTTTTTGAATACTTGTTGTTGCATCCTGCACAGACTTGGGGCCGAACTAGCTAAGAGCACTTTTGAAATGTCTGCATGAAGTCATTCACAAACAGATCCTGATCATCTATTTTGCTTGTGCCAGTTAGCATGCTGACATAATCAAGTCCACAACTGGATCCAGACATACCCGGGCATGGCTGATGGATCACTGCTTTGGCCCCACAGAGAATTGAGGAGCCCACAAAAGAAATCTCAAGGGTAGAGGGCCTTAGGCAAACCAGACAGGCCAGATAACCAAGAGTCAGTGAGCAGGTGGAACACAGTATACTGTGACCTTGTCACTTTGTCTTGCACTTCCAGCACCCAAAGATTTATGTCTGATGTTTATGACAGAGTAGACCATAAGTAAAAACTTGAAGAAAACATTTCTGTTCATTAAGAAGGAAATCATGCTCAGCATGGTAGTGCAGGCAGGAGGATCATGAGTTCAAGGCTAGCCTCAGCAACTTAGAAAGGTCCTGGTTAACCTAATGAGACCATGTCTCTAAATAAAAAAAATAAAAAGGGCTGGAGATGTGGCTCCGTTGTTAAGCATACCCAGCACCAAAAAAAGAAAATCATGAACATTTTTGGTTTTATGTCTTTATTTCCCCTATTCACTTTATTTTTACTCCCAAAATAAGATGCAGAACAGTGTGTATAGCAGATCACCATTTGTGTGAAAAATAAAACAAATGTATATATAGATCTTCCTGTATATGCATAGAATAATTCTGAATTTGTAAGGATTGATAGCATAGGCTGACTTCCATGAGAGGACTTTGGGTTTTGGAGACAGAAGTGGAAAGGTGATATTTTACACACACATACACATACATGCACACACACGCACACACACACACACACATAAAACCTCTATCTGAGGTACATGTGGTAAAGATTTTCTCCCAAACTGTAAGCTCTCTCTTCACATTATTGATTGTTTCCTTTGCTGAGAAGAAGCTTTTTAGTTTGAATCCATCCCATTTATTGATTCTTGACTATAATTCTTATGTTTTAGGAGTCTTGTTAAGGAAGTCAGTTCCTAAGCCAACATGGTGGAGATTTGAGCCTACTTTTTCTTCTATTAGGAGCAGGTTCTCTGTTCTAGTGCCCAAGTCTTTGATCCACTCTGAGTTGATTTTTTATGCAGGGTGAGAGATAGGGGTTTAATTTCATTTTGTTACATATGAATTTCCAGTTTTCCCAGCACCATTTTTTGAAGAGGCTATTTTTTCAAAGAATGTTTTTGTCACCATTGTCTAGTATGAGATAACTGTATTTATGTGGGTTTGTCTCTGTGTCTTCTATTCTGTATAGGCAGAGGGGAGTGAAGGAAGGGGAGGGGATTGGGGGTAGAAAAGACGGTAGAATGATTCAGACATTATTACCCTATGTACCTATATAATTACATAACTGGTGTGATTCTACATCATGTACAACCAGAAGAATGAGATGTTATACTCCATTTATGTATGATGGTCAAAATGCAATTCTACTGTGATATATAACTAATCAGAACAAATTAAAAAAATACAGAGAACAAATGAAACAAGAAAGTGGCAGACCTAAATATTAAGACATTTTAAAGTGACATTAAAAATAAATGATTTAGAAAGTACTGTAGCATGATAATGGCCAAATTATATTGTTATGTTGTGTATTGTGTGTATGTAAGAAAAAAAATCCCATCAGTATGTACAACTACAATGTACCAATTAAAAAATGTGGAAAAAAGTTTTAAAAAAGACTTTACATTTTAACAATAAAAAAAATGGTTTAAAGACACCAAAAAAAAGAACAACTATTCAGCTAAAGTGACTAACATCTAAATGTCAACCTTTCAAATGAAGTATGACCTTACGGTTGTTTTCACATGTTTTAAATGAAGAAACTTTATTGGAATTAACCCTAATTCAATGTTTTCTAGAAGGTTTCTTTTTTTATATTAGCACAAATGCAAAGTCACTATAAATTACAAGAAGTAAACTATCTCTTTCCTTTTTTATTTTTCTGGTTACAAATGGAAGAAAAGCATATCACTAATACCACAACACTTTGGTAATGTTTATAAATTTTATTAAAAGTCTTTTTATTAAATTTTAAAGTCTATACTTAAGTAACCATCTCAAATGAAAATCTAGTATCCTGATTTCCTCAAAACATCTTCATTAAAACAATATAACACTAGTATGGCAATTTGTAAATCAATGGATGTGTAACTGATGTGATTCTGCAATCTGTGTATGGGGTGAAGGTGGGAGTTCATAACCCACTTGAATCAAAGTGTCGAATATGATATGTCAAGAAATTTGTAATGTTTTGAACAACCCACAATAAAAAATTAAAAAAAAAAAAAAACAATATAAACAAAAACACACAACACTTTACTTACTACTTTTTTAAATTTTTTCTGTGAGTAGATATATAATTTAAAATCCCTCCGGGGTAGGGAGAATATAGAAATATATTTACACATAATTTTGTGTATATCAGAGCATTCATACACTATATCAAATGTTCCCATGGATCTCTTTGGTCCTAATACAATCCATATTAAGAGCACCTACTTAAACCATGTCTTTGTACCAATAAATGTTCAAGTCCAAAATGTGCAAGTTCTTGTTAAAGTCTTTGTTAAAAGATGTTTAGGTATCTGAATATAGTATATCTCAACCACAACTAAGCCTACAAGATTGAAAAAAAAAAGAGTAAGGGACAAAATAGTTCTTACCCATCAAATATAAATTCAGGTTTTTTTCCCTCACAGGAAAGTAAGAAAATGGTTTTGGGAAGTAAATATTCTGTAGACAAAACAATGACAAATGTTTCTATGGAGCCACATAGAGACTTATCTTGTACTACTTGCCATATAGTAAGATAATTAATCCTATCCTGTACCTTCACATATATGCCATAAATGTACCTATTTGCTCTGCAAATACAAAGTTCATTGAGTGGAGGCATTGTACATCCATCACCAGACTTGTTACACTCCAAGGTAATGCAATACAAATCAAAAGGCAAACATGGAAAACACTGTCAGCTCTCTGTGAACCATGAACATGGTTTAAGTACATTATATTAACAGAAAAGAAGATTGCCAGGAAAGAGCAATCCATCTCTTGAAACAATTGCTGTCAAATGAATAATATGAGGTAGAAAAGGTATTCAAAGTTCAAATTAGAATAAAATTTTCAAGGCTTTGGGGAGAGTGTGAATTGATACTTCAGTGTTGCCTTGTCACATTCATCAGTCTTTTGTTAAAGGAAAACACACACACACACACACACACACACACCTAGAGGGTTAAAAAAAAAAGACTTATCTTTGACCCAATAAGAGTTTTTTCATATAAAAATTAAATCCTGTCTGGATGCTGGGTTTTTCAGTTTTAGCCTAAAAAGAACCTCTACTCTGGTTATCACTGACCAGCTCCATGTCTGGGCTAGGTGCAGCCTTATATCAATGCCACCATCATTCTAGGCTCCAAAACATTTATTTATTTTTTTCTTTTTATATCTAATATTGCCTCATCAAATCTTTCCAAAACCAAATCAAAAATAACCAGATACAAGAGGAAGAAAGAGCTCACAAAATTAGCAAATAGTCTATAGTGTCTAATAGTGTTTGTATAGTTTCCAGTAGTCTAAAATGAAATATTTCCAACATCCAGTACAAGAGATACAGCACTGAGTTCAGAGAGATTGAAGAGGAAATTCATCTTAAGTAAGGTACACAATTGTAAAGGAAACTCCAAATTTATTTTCTTAAATTTCTTTGACTGTCTCCATGAAAACAAGTGCACTACACACATCTGTATCCCTCCTTTAGCCATTCTTCAATCTTTCTCTTCAGCTTTTGAATTATATTTTCCAAGTAACATTGATAAAGCATTAAGCAAAATCTAGAAGGGGTTCAAACAATGACTGTTATTCAGACACACTTCAAGTCAAAACATGTCTTACAGAACATAACTCTAAGTTTGGAAGCCTAACACACTGACCTTGTGAACTTGCAACGCAGGAATTAGTCCTCTTCTCAGTTCCACTGTTTACATGTATTATAAACCAGGATTCCAACAGGAAACAGATGGCACACTCAAATTAGGATAATTTCAGAAGGGTTTATTTACAAAAGTCTATTTACAGAGGTCTGGGTGTCAGAGAATCACAATGGGTAGTACAAGAATGCTGGGCTTCTAATATGTTAACACCCCTAGGTCCAAAAGGACAAGGGGAAGGAATAGCTTTGGGAACTGAAGGGAGTCATAAAGCAAGTTTGCGTTGAAATAATGAATGACCTTCCAAGGACAGTGCAGCACCCCTATGGGCACTGGCAAAGAAAACTCTCTCTTTCCTTTCCTTATTTGCCAACCCAATAGGATGCTCAAGGGCACAGCGGCCCTGATCACCTCTGTCAACAGTGCCACCTTCCAACTTCCTAGAAGAGATCAAGGAAAATTAATACCTGTAAACCTCCTGCAGGGGTTCCCCATCTGCAGAACTACCAAAAGCCAGTAGAGTCAGCAGGTAGTTTATAAATGAGTCAGCTTCCTGGAGGAAAGACCAGGCTGCAAAAGTGGAGGCTCAATCAGAAAATACCAACATATATGACTAGCTGCCTGTACCTACACTTTCTCCTTAACAAACAAATGTCTTCACAAGTTAGAATTATAAAACTTGAAAAGATCTCATGAAGGAGTTTTCTCTGGAAATCTGTACTTCGTTGATGGTTCTCCTGCTCATAATTTCTACTATCATACACTTCGGAGAGTTATATATGACAAAGATTTAAGACTGCCAATAGCCTATAAATGTTGGGTAGTATTGGCAGCAAATTGGAAAGGAAAAAAGGAAACTGGTATTTTTGAATAGTCGTTTCTTTACATATCTTATCTCATTTACTCTTCAAAATGACCCTATGACTTATAATTTCTTATCCATGTATTACAGGTGATTTGAGACTCAAGAAGTTCAAACAACTTGTCCTAGGCCACACAGAAAATCCAAGGTGATTCACTGAACCCAGCATTATTTGTTTATAAATCCCATTCAGCTTTTTCCTCAGCACGCTCCTTGTTGTTAACTTATACACTTGAGTGCTTTGACCCAAAAGAGTTGAACATTTTCCCAGCACAGGGTGGGGCAGAGAGTCAACTGAAGACATAAAAGGGGAAGGAAAATAAGTTAGCAGGGTCTAATGTCTATCTGGTAGAATCATGGAGGTGAAAGAAGTGGAGTAGTTAGGAAGAGGTTGATGTCTAGGAAGAAAGGAATAAAAAGGACATTAAACACAGTTTCTGTGTTCTTCCCATCCCCTATCCTGTTCAGCCAGCCCAGCTACTTTTCAGTGTCTATGAACTTCGCACTTAGGTTCACACCCTCCACAATGTCTACAGTGATGCAATAGCTCACCCCTAATAATAATTTCACCTGTCCTCCATCTTGCCTTACTCCTACTTGCTATAAGGCAGCAGTGTGCAACAGGCAATTTGTAGCCTCATGAATGATTACCTGGAGGGCAAATGACTCTCTGGGTTGCATGTGCTTTTGTACACGTGTGCTGTTGCTGTTACAGTAAAATTAAATCATGCCTACTCAGATAGGAGGATGTTGTTCTCAAAGAGTTTAAATCTTGATACCAAGAAATGAGTCAGTGACTCAAGGCAGACACATAAAGGGGATATGTTATCAGATTCTGGGGATCAGTTTGCATGGCGAATAAAAACATGGAACCCAATATGAGTAAGTCCTTGCTTTAAGGAGTCTATAAGCAAGCACTTACTGACAAACAAAACAAAAATCCATGTGCCTATCATTTTTCCCAGAGGCAAAAATGGCCAACCGGAAATAACTAGTGAGAAAGATTATATAGCTATGCTTTGTACTTCTTTTTTTAAGATGGACTTAATACCCTTCTATATGCCCTCAATGTTTTCTTTTTTAGAACAGAGCTGGAAATCTCTAAAAACAGAACACAAAGAAATAACTTCCAGGGTTGGGCAGGCACTCCCTGAATCAATAGGGAATCACCAGAAGTACTTTTATTTTTGACTCAAATTCCAGTTGTCACAAGGCCAAGCATTCTCCTAGCTTCTTCAATTTCCACACTGGATTCTCCAGAACTTATTTGTGAATGCTGTCTTTACCCAGCTAGCCTTCCTGCCTGAGCCGTGAAATCATTTCAGACAGCTTACTGGATAAAGAGCTTAAAAAAGGCTGGCCTTTATTCTTTATCAACTAAAAATTGCAAACCAGTAGCCAACTTGGGCTTTTGATATATGTAGAAACTCTTTTGAGCTATTTGTATTTTCTTTACCATCCATGAAATAATTTAAGTCAGAACTAACTTAAACAAAAGATACCCTAATTCACGAAATTTTTTAAATCAAATATCTACAGTGGGTAGTCCTCTTTATATTACTCAAATAGTTCAAAAACTAAGAGTTTATAAATAGTTTGAAACAGGTTGAAATTGCTGTATCTCCACAAAAATTCATATGCCATCATACAGGAAATATTATGCAATGTTTATATTATAATCAATATGCATCTTGGTGAAAGAGCACTAATCTGACTCAGGAACATAGGAGTTGAAGTATGTCTCCACAACAAATTACCTGGAAGATTCTGATAAAGTCACTAAACTCCTTTGCCTCCGATTCGTTCTCTGGAAAGCAATAAAGTTGAACTAATGCATTTTTTCAAGTTATAATCTGAAGAGCATCTGGCGCTCTGAAGGGATGAATCGGGGGCCGTTAGTGGAGGTGACAACTGGGCTCCACTCAATCCCACCTCCACCATCATCACTACCAAAGCAGCTCCATGACTTCAGATCTTGTATAGGATTTTGATTGAAGACTTCTTTCAAACTCTTGAAAAATATTGACTATATTTTTATTTCTATTGACACATGAATGTCTCTCTTTGCAGGGCAAATATCATTTTCTTTGACATATTAACTAAGTGTTTTTTTAAAAGTAGTGTGTCCAACAAGATAGAGATTTTATTCTCTGAAAATGGGTAAACTCCTCTGTTTGGATAGATTTCTATAATCTTCCTTGTTTTCACACTTGACTTTGTTATGTTTTAACAGTTTAAGGAGTCCTAAGTAGGTTTTCTAACTTGGCTAAGAGTTAACTGGTAACTGGCAGAATGACATCTTTCTTTGAAATTAATGAAATATTTAATTGGTAACAAAACATGCCACTTCCTTTAAAATGTACTTTTAAGTAAGATAAGAAAATTTTGATTCCCACCACAGTCTGACTGGCACTTATATTTAAACAAACAAATGAGTTTTGCCCCCTTTCATGAAGCATTTTGAGAGAAATTTTGCCCTCAAATTTGGGTCACATGACCCTGTTTCTGGCCTCTAATCAGTCTCATAAGTAAAAAAGAGTTCTTAGTTACCATATTTCTCAAATGGAACATATACCAATTCATAGTGGGTTAGGGAGAGGAAGCATGGGAGGAATAGAGGAACTCTAGACAGGGCAGAGGAGTTGGAGGGGAAGGGAGGGGGCATGGGGTAATTAATGATGGTTGAATGTGATGATCATTATTATCCAAAGTACATGTATGAAGACACAAATTGGTGTGAATATACTAAGTATACAACCAGAGATATGAAAAATTGTGCTCTATATATGTAATAAGATGTGTAATACATTCTGCTGTTATAGATAAATTTCAAAAAAATAAAAATAAAAATAAATTTGCAAATTAAAATAAGTCATAATAGCTTTTAGCAATTCACAAAATTTGCCTAAAAGGAAATGTCTCACTTATATTCTTACTTATGTTAACAACAGAATCTTTGGGAAAAAGTCATAAGTCACTTTGACAAAAGAGAGATAACAGGAAACTGGCCAGCAACTGAATGATCTATGCCATGAGGGGAGAAGGCTTAATGTTTTGTTTGTACATGTTTTCTTAGTCTATGAGGCAGAAGAAACCTGGATGTTTATCTACAAAACGACAGAAATGCTATTTGCCCCATGATTTCCTTTATTAAGTTTTGGAGAAATTATAGAAATTATAGTTTTTTTTTAATCATATAATGCCTCAAAGATACTGGACACCTGACAACCCAGAAGCCATCACCATGTAGGCCATCCCTGTTTTCACAGGAGTTATCTGTTATTTATTTTGTTACACCCAAATAAAACATTCTCTGAATTAAATTTCCACTAGTATCTCAATGTTTAATCAAAATTTCTAAAGGACTATATAAGAAACTACTTAGATAAGACCATAAAGAAATTGGTAATGTGTCACTTGTAGCATCTTAATAGTCATTAATGGTTCTACTAGTCATTCAAGCATTTACACCTTTATATATTGTAACTAGAATTCAGATGAGCAGTTTTATGACTGTTGGTAGTGAATGGCTTATATTATTTTGTTGCCATTACCACCAAAGATAAGATGAAAATCAGAAGCTCAAATTTATTAATTTAAATGATAGCTCATATTTTGATGTAAAAATATTGTGTGTATATGAATATCTTGGATCAGGATTCTCAAGAAAATGACTAAGGACCCAAAATTTGTATGCACTAAACTTTGGGGGAGTCCTCTGGGGATGAACACCTGTAAGAGAACAAGGAAAAAAGGATTGAGAAGAAATTGAACTTTAATGTAGTGAATGGGAGCTTCACAAGATCCCAAAGCAGGTTAAGAAACTATAATGGACCTTCAGAGTTGTTTTGGATTAGATGAGGAAAACTGAGCCTCCACCACCCTCTCCTTATCCACCAATCATCAACAAAGCTTTCCCTTGTTGAGAATTTGTAAATTTCAATGAGGTTAGTTCCTTTAACACAGGACAATGCCATGAGAGGTACTGAAATGTAAGGCTTTCACAGTTGGTACAAGAGTGCCTTGTTCATAAAGGTGTCATCTGGGTAGCACACCACAGTGTTCACTACAGAGATGGAATTTTTAACCAAGACTATTCTTGTTTCAAAAGGCATCTATGTTTAGTTTGGATAAAATGGCTTAAATTTTAGCATCTCTAGATTAACTACATCAATACTTGCCTCATAAATGGACATGAAATAAAATTCAGAGAGAGAATTGATATGTAAATTGTTATCTCACAAAAATAATTTTTAAGAATCTAATCATCTTTAATGCCATGACAAGTTCCACACAGCCATGGACCTCTGAACTGTAGAGTTATTCTTAGGAACCTATATCTGAGTCACCTATTAAGAACAAAGAAAAAGTAATCCTTGCTCTACTAATTCTGGAGTATAGTTTATTTCATAAGATATAAGATCCCACTCAAAACAGGGCATGGATGGGATGGGAAGTGGATGGGTGAAAAATGCTGTGTACATATTGCCATTTGACAGAAACAAGATTCTGAAGATACTGAACAACTGTTTTAGCCTTTTTATTGGGGAGGATCAACTGTGAAATAGCATTATGCATATTAATTATGAGCTACTGTGAGTTCATTTTCTCCTAATGCTGTGTGTAGTTCTAGATAGAAAGTATTCAGGAAGTGTCTTTTATCTCCTAAGCCCTAGAACAATTAAATCCAACAAATAAACTTTAAGAATCGGTAAGGACTTATAAGTAAACTAGGTTATTAACATACAGCGCTGGTCAGCCAATGAGACTAGACACCCACTGAACTGACCAATACATCCTCTCTTCTTTGGAAAACTACATGAAAACCCAAAGCATCAGACAGCAGCTAGATGAACAGGGATGTGATTTGATCTGAGGAGGAATCCAACTCAGCTTGACAGACAACTTGTATCTACACAATTGATATTTCTGAGAAGTAAGCAGGAAATTTAAATAGCTGGGTAAAGCAGCATCTTTAATAAAAAGTTATTTGACAAAATTCAGCAATGATCATGTGATTATTCTTTTGCAGAGGGTCCCTTGGAGAAGCCCAGCCTTTCTTGTCACCTTTCTGTGAGGCCTCCAGCTACTGCAGCTGTTCCAGCAAGAGCTGTACCCTTTGTGCCACCTACCTACTCACCTCTGTCCCTGCACTCCTACAGGGAAGTAGTACAGGTCATAGCAACCTCCAAGTCATGGTTCAGTCTCTGCTCCAGATCTTTTTGTAGGGATCAAATTTAGCAACATGGTACTTACAGATCACAATTGCCAGGTTGCCACTGATGGCATTGCAAGTGGAGATACGGATAGTACTTGAGGCCCTACCTTCTGCTCCAGGATTGACCCCTTCCTATCTCCATATTAGTCAGTTTTTTGTTTTCATTTGTTGTTTTTGTTGTTGTTGTTTGTTTGTTTGTTTGGGGGGTTTTTTGTTTTGTTTTCCACTAGGACAAAATACCTGAGAAAAACCACATAAAGTATGAAATATTTATTTTGGCTCACAGTTTTCAGTCCATGTTAAACTGTGTCTATTGCTGTGGGCCTGTGGTAAGGCAGAGCATTTTGATAGAAGGGCTTTGGGATGAAAGCTTCCTACCTCTTAGCAGCCAGGAAGCAAGGAGAGAGAGCAAGGAAGGGACTTGAGACAAGATATATCCTTCTATGGCATATATCCTTCCATTCCCCACTTCCTCCAACCAGTCCCAACCTCTTACAGTTTCCGTCACTTTTTAATAATGCTATTAAGTTTGGTATCCCTCAATGGATTAATCCACTAATGACTTAATCCACTAATGAACACTCATGACTCAATCACTTCCCAAAAGCTCCACCTCTGAACATTGATGCACTAGGGACCAAGCCTTCAACACATGAGTCTCTGGGGTATATTTCATATCCAAACCAAAACAGCCCCTCATGCCAAAGTTGGGGCAGAGGCTACTGCCTCCTTCAACACCCCAGAGAATTCAAAGAGGCTTGAGATGACTCAGAATATGGGTTCCTGAAACTTCATCAGCATCTGGAAATCCAGCCCTGCTTCGCTCTACTTGGAAAAATCTTAGGGAATCAATACTCTCTCAAAGGAGTTAGCTGGAAGGCTTATTAAACACACAGATTTCAGGCCTTTCTTGGCCCTTCAGAATTTGGATTAAGGCCAGCACTGTATTTTTAATTAGTGTTTCATGTGATTCTTAATGTTCTCCCACATTTGAGAAACAAGGCTTTAAGGCAACAGAGCATCTCAACTTTGGTTTGTTAAGCATAGGTTAAATAATTTAAACCACAACCCACAAACTTATTCCCCTCATTTCTGAATTTCTAAGGCCTAAATGTGTGGATTATGTGTATAGATTGTGGTGGTGTGAGTGTGTATGGGGGGGAGTATTGTGTGCATTTTTGAAGTGTGAGTGGTATATGTGCAAATTATCTAATTGTGGTGTGGTATATGTGCAAATTATCTAATTGTGGTGTGTGGAGTGGTGAGTATATGTGTACAGCAGCTTTGGAGGGGATATGTTTGTATGTATGTACATGGGGGGAGTGTTTGTATGTGTGCGAGAATATACGACTGTATGTGAAGTAGCATGTACATTTTTGTGATCCAAGAGGTGTGTAGTGTGTGTGTGTAGGATTGTGTGGAGTGATGTATGTATACTTAAGTGTCTTGTGCATGTGTGGGTTTTGTATGTATGCTGTACAGAGTGGTATGTACGTAAGAGTGCTACCTGGTGTATGTGTATGTGTGTGTGAGCTGTGTACGTGGTGTGCATCTAGTGCATATGTGAACCAAGTACAGGTAGTGTGTGAAGTGGTATATACAAGCGTGTGACGCCTATGGATGTATATGTGTGGTATGTGTGTGAGTTATGCATGTGTGTGGTACATGTGAAAGTGTTTGAGCACTTAGAGTGGTTCATCTCCCATTACCACCAAAGATAAGATGAAAATCAGAAGCTCAAATTTATTAATTTAAACGATAGCTCATATTTCAAAGTAAAAATATTGTATGTATATGAATATCTTAGATCAGGGTTCTCAAGAAAATGACTGAGGACCTAAAATTTGTATGCACCAACCTTTGGGGGAATCCTTTGGGGATGAGGGAGAAGAGGAAGAACATTGCAATTTCACCAGCATGTACTGTTTAAAATAGCTATCTTTAAAAAAATCAAGGTTCTAATTGTACTAGAAATGAAAGAAATAATACTGAATTTTGAACTAGACTTTCTTTAAAAAGCTGTTTTATAGATTGATATTGTTTTTCTCCCTCATTTGTTTCTATGTTATTTTCTGTGATTAGTTGCTATTATTCTCACAATTAAGTTCAAAGAATCATATTGTTGATCAAAAGAAGATTATGTGCTTTAAGCAGGAAAAAATCAGAATGACACTGCTCATCAACACCCATTTTATTTCTGTAGACATACTTTGATCTAATGAACTGCTGAACTAAACTGAAATTTAAAAAATAATAATAATAATAATAATAATAATAATAATAATGCAATCCACCTTTACCTTGCACTTGAAAAACTTTCTAAGGTTCTACTGCTAACACTATTGTTCCCCATGCCTCATACCTATTTCACAAAATTCATGCACACCAAGAAACCTTCAATTTCCTTTTGCTATTTTCATATAACATTAACATAAGAATATATATATATAGCTTTATTTATGCATTTTCTTTAAATAAATTTGTACTATTTATTTTGCTCATCTTAAACAGTAATATTGTAAAACCATGGTTTAACATCCAGTTGTGGTATAAAACACATGAACCAAAGTATATAACTACTTTTAAAATGCATGCATGCACATTTGAATTTATTTCCCATATCACAGGGGCCCAGGTACATACTCAGCAAGTACTGGCCAAGACTGATTAATTCTCTAGATTTGTCATTGAGAAGTTGCTGCTCCTCTGCTCACGGCCTGTCCTCATGACCCAGGAATAGATGCTGCTGAGTCCATTGTATACATTTACCATAGTAACCAAACATCTTCAAAGGTCCAGAGGTGAACCATTAAAGAAACTGTCAAAGTTTTTTGATAGCAGTGCTTACCTACTAATGACACCTGGTTCTAACATACAGTGAGCAGTATCTGAAGATACATTGGTTGTGTGGCTTATCTGTGTAAAACCACACAAGTCTCCCTATAGCAAATTCATATCATAGGCCCTTTCAACTCCAGAATGAAAAATATCAAGAAACTTAATTACATTTTGTTAATAAAAAGTACAATTAAAATGTATGAGATTTCTTTGTAAGGTTTAAGCTGGAACTTGTTTTCAAGGCCTGAGGCATGTACGAATATACCAATTTGCATGTTAGCTGCAATTTAGTAATTTTAATGCATTATATAAATAATTCTTATTCTGTATTCCAGGTGACTGAGGTATGTTTTATATACACTGGTTGAGCGATGAGATAATGCTATACAAATTTAGCATAGAAAGAACAACCAGAAGAAAATCCTCTAAATGAGAGGAACAGAAAAATACATTGATTTATCAGTGGACTTGTTGGCTTTTGGTATTTGGCATCCTCTTAAAAAAACAGAAGTGAAGGCACAAGTGCTTATGAGTAGATTATGGGGAAGCTTAAGCTATAAACAGACATAAGGTGGTTACTGATGCCTTCGGGTAGGAGGTGTGAGGACGTGGTCATATCTACTGTTGTCTACAAAACACATGGACCCAATAATTCCTCTGGAAAATGTTAATAGTTCCAAATTGCATGATGCAATTAGAAAAATTTTCATGAATACAAAAACTAATTTCATATTTAAATGTTAAAGGGATCTCTTTTTGAAAACAACAATAAGAAAATATAAGAAATTCCTTTGGATGTGCCTGTGTTCCCCTCTTAATCAATTTCTAAACTATGACATTTTAATTGTGGGACTAAAATCAATTCCATTTGCCACACAGAAACTCAAGACAGTGCTGGAAAATCTGCCAGCACAGGCTTTTTCAAGCCAATTCTAATTTGGCCCAAGAAAAGCCAAGCATTTATAAAGTCTAACCAAAAACATCGGGAAGAGTAGGAAAATGTGTGCCATTTCAACACTCTCTCTGTGTGATAGGAACCAACATTATCCTTTCTTTCAATAGCATTCCATATGCATAAAAATAAAATTTAAACACAGCTGTACCCTGTTCATTACAACAGATGTATTTCTGAGATGTTAATCAAATATTTTAATAGAGAATTATATTTTACATGCACCAGAGCAGTGGTTTCCTGTTTTCGTATTTTGATAACAAGTATATTTTAAAAAACTGCATCTTTAAAAGAATTAAATTTGAATAAAAAACAAGCAAAAAATAAAAGATTTAAAATTCATCTATATCCCAATATCTCTACCAGTTAATCTCTATGTAAACTTTTTTGAAATTGTATCATTTGACAGAAGTAAAGAATTAGTATTTAAACTATTGAATCATCAAACTGCCCAAAGCAAACACATTTTAACATGCTTTAATTTCCAATAATTGTAAATAACAATTATTTATGCTCAGACTTTGAAATAAGATATATCACTAATATTTTAGTTTCTTTAAAATCATTATTAATTCACAGGAATTTGCAAAGAATTGTTCAGCAAGCTCATGTGCACTCTTTGGGTATGTATGCCCTAACCAAATGTGATTTTTGTTTGTGTGTTTGTTTTAGATGTAATGGGGATTGAACCCAGGGGTGCTCTACATATCAGCTCTATCCCCCAGTCCTTTTTATTTGTTTTATTTGTTTTTAGGGGTTTTTTTTTTGTTGTTTTTTGTTTTGTTTGTTTTGAGGGATTCTGAATTGCCCAGGCTGTCCTCAAACTTGCAATTCTCCTGCCTCAGCCTCCTGAGTCACTGGAAGTACAAGTGCAAGTCACCATGTCTAGCTCCAATATGAATATCTTACATGACTATAGTAGAACATGACATTGGTAGAACATAAAGCTTATTTATATTTTACTAACTAGTAAAAATAACTAGTACATATGCACTTGTGTATGTGCATGTGTCTACTTAGTTTTATGTAATTTTACCATACAAGTAGGTTTATGCCATAGTCAAGATATAACACTGTCCCTTCCCTAAAAATATCCTTTGTGTTACTCCTGTATAGCCATATCCACCCCACCACTACTACACATACTAGCCCTCTGCAACTAATAATCTATTTTCCCTCTCTATAACATTATTTAGCAATTGTTATTTAAGTAGGCTTGGGCAGTATATAACCTTTTGAGATTGACTTTTTTTCATTCGGTGTGATTTCTACAAGGTTCAAACTAATTATTGTGCACATCAATAGTTCATTTTTTTTTAATATTGTTGACTACTATTCCATGGTTTGGATATATAATAGTATTTAACCATTTACTCACTGAAAGACATTTGGGAAGTCTCTAGAATTTGGCTGTTACAAATAGAACTGCTAAAACATTCAGATACAAATGTCTGTGTGAATATAAAAGTTTTCATTTCTCTAGTTTTCTTTGTACTCTAGGAATTTAATTGGACATATGGTAAAACAATTTCCCTTTAAAAGGACTTGCCAAACTGCTTTTGATAGTAGCTATGTCATTGGTGTCTTTCCACCAGTGATGCACAAGTGATCCAGTTACTCTAATCTCACCAGCATTTGGCATGATCGCTACTTTTTTAAAATAATTTTGACAGCTGTGTGGTGATATCTCATTTTGATTTTAATAAGCATGTCTCTAATGGCTGATAATGAATGTCTTTTGGGGTGCTTATTTGCCGTCTGTATATTCTCTGGTAGAATATACATTCCCACATTTTACTCTTCTTCAAAATGGATTTTGGATTTTTTTAATGATTATTGAATTTTGAAAGTCATCACCAAATTGTATATTCTAGAGGTAAATCCTTTGTCAAATATATATTTTCTCATAATCCATGGCATGCCTTTTCCTTAAACCAAGTTTTCCACAGGGCAAAAGTTTTTAATTTGATGAAATCTAATTGTTTTAATATGTGTTTTAGGAACTTTTGGCCTAGTCAGCATTTCATCATTGTGAAAAAAATGCCTGAAGTAATAAAATGAGGAAAGGTTTATTTTGGCTTATAGTTTTAGAGGTTTCAGTTTTTTGGCCCAGTTGCTTCAGGCCTGTGATGACATTATACTTCATGGTGGGAGCACATGGCAGAGGAGACATGTTCACCTCATGGCAGCTAGGAAGGAAAGAGAGAGAGGAAGTGATCAATTCCTACCGTGCCCTCCCAGAGCAAGCCTACAAGACCTGCCTTCTTTCAACTAGGCTGTACCTCTTCAAGGCTCCCCCACATTACAGTAGCATCCCAGACTAACAAGTAACACATGGTCCTCTAAGGAACACTTATATGAACCATTGCATATGGACTGTATAAATTTAAGCTATAAGAGTGAAACATGTTCTTTCAACAAGTTCTTTAAATTTTACATCCAGTGCTTAACTTTCAGTGCTTTATAAATGGGATGACTTCATAGAATTATGCCAGAAGGTAACTCCATATATTACACACTCCAGGGATTATTTTTATTGACTTCAATAATATTGAATATGTCCTGATAGAAACATAAATATGAATATTGTCCTAGTTTCTCCCATTTCTCCATAACTAATAAAAACTTTGTCAAGTAAAAAGACAAGTGTTCAGACCAGCCCTGGGCAGTTACCACATTGACATATAAAGTTCACTGAATCAGAATCAAGAAAGGAAGACTAGATGACTCAGATGACTGCTTTGCCAAGGTGATTCTGAGCTGTATTTAACTCTGGGGGCGAAAGTGGAGTAGAGAGCAGAGGTCAGAATCATTTGACAAGTGTCAGGGGAAGAAAACACCCTTCCAATAGATCTAGTATAAAGTTGAATTTCCAGCTTGCTAAGGGAAACTGTACTTTCAGGACACAATCTCTCTAAACAAAACAAAAGGCCAATTTATGTCACATTTGAAAGAAGTGAGCAGTTTAGGGATTGGATGATTTTCCAAAGTGAGAGACTGAATCAAAGCTGTTACACAGAATTGCTGAACTGATAGACTAGGGCTGAACCAAAACCAGTTCTGTGGTTACATGTGTGTGGTTTAGTACTAGAGCCAAAGAATCAGTCTCTCTTCCATGAACTTTGAAAGAGTAATATTTTTTAAAAAAACAGGTTCTACACCATTGAATCAGAATCTCTGGGGGTAATTATGAATAGTCAGTGATTCTATTGCTCTTCCAAAGTTCACCAACTATTAATTTATGTATCTATCTATCTATTATCTATATAGATAGATAGATATAAAGTATAAAGATATATATATAAAGTATATAAAAATATAGAGAGACAGAAGGCTAGAGATAGATATATAAACATGAGTCGTGCATTCTCTGATTAAAGCAATTTGAAACTGATTTTAATTTGTGATATCTTTGAGACCATTGGAAACATACTGAGGTAAAGCAAAATCAGGCTAAGGAAACTTCTAGAAAGAAGGCTCTATGTTCTACAGACTCTTGAAGCTAGCAAAGACACCAAGAGAACTAACTGGAATAATGCCTCCTGAACATCAAACAGCAGGCACTCTGTTCTTATCTCCAGTTCTTTCTGTTTCCTCCCCAAGAGGCCTGGATGTTGGGGGCAGGACCCAAGGGGAGGGGTTTTTGCAGAACCTTTGGCCTCTCATTTTTCCTTTAAAGAGAAGGACTTCCACATCACACACTTAGTCACATACTTTAAGATCAAAGTTCCCTTCATTATTACAAAAGGAGAGTCTTTAAATTAGAGCAATTCAGCTTAGTTATTGAATCTTTCACTAGCCTTACCAGGACTACTATGCCCTTTGAGATCCTCAGTCCTCTGAAAAGTTCAGATCTTTGTGTTCAGATGGAATTTGCTCTCTTTTCAGTCATCTAAACTCCCAATCTAATTATCTGCTCACTTATATTTGACTTGGAAACTTTTTATCTTGATTTTTTTAAATTTCCAACTCAATAATTCAGCCATTAAATTTCAAAGAAAAGCAAGAGAAATCTATGTTATTCCTTCTTGTAAATCCTCTCCCCCACAGCAACAACATTTAACTGTTTTTGGTTTTTCTTATGGTAACTTCCATATCTGTTTTTAAAATGCATGATTACTGTATTAGTTGTCTAGAAATGTTGTAACAAATTTGCACAAATGAAGTGGCTTAAAATAATATTCTCAGAGTTTTGGAGGCTAGAAGTCCAGAATCCAGGTGGAGGCAGGGTCATGCTCCCACTTAAAGCCCTAAAGAAAAGTTCCTTCTTTGCCTCTTCTGGCCTAGTTCCATCACTCCTCGTCTGCCTCCATCTGGCTTCTTTCTGTGTGTATATTTTCACATGCTCTTCTTACAAAGAAAGCAGTCATTAGATTTAGAGCCTGTTATGGATGGGACATGAGGTGTCCCACAAAAGCTCCTGTGTTAATGCAGTAATATTTGGAGGTTAAATGATTAGATTTTGGAAGCCGTAACCTGATCAGCCCATTCTAGTTTGAATGGACATACTGCAGGCAGGTAATGGTAAGCAAGTGGGGCATGGCTGGAGGAGATGGGTCACTGGGGGCTTGCCCTGGAAGTCTGTATCTTCCCTGTGCTCCTTACCACCACCCCCCCTTTGCTTCCTGACCCAGTCATAAGCTGAGCAGCTTTCCTCCAATAGGCCCTTCTTTCATGAGATTCTGCTTCACCTTGGGCCCAGAGCAATGGATCAGCTGTCTATGGACTGAGAGCTCGGATACCATGAGCTAAAATAAATATTTTATCTTCTAGTTGTTCTTGTTGGGTATTTTCGTCACAGCCATGCAAAAGCTAACACAGGGCCCACCCTGATACAATATGATCTCATTTTAACTTGAATAATTACATCTTCAAAGACTCTATTTCCAAATAAATTCACATTACAAGATTCAGAATTTTGAAGGACACTATTTAACCCAGGTTACCTGCTATGCTATTTCTTGGCCTTAAAAGTCTAGACATTTTCCCATGGATTGCTATAATGGCTGGGGATTATTTCACTTAAACATCTCCCACATCCCTTTCCTTTCTACCCAATATGGTGAACGATGGTCTCATTCCTTCCAAGGATTACCTCGGCAACTTCAAACAGCATTCTTGCCCATCGACCACATGCTGCATACCTCTTGCTTTCATTTCAACTGAACTATTTCCACTTCTCAACCTCAGGCAGCTTTACAAGTTTTACACGTTGTCAAGATTTTTAACATTTATCTTCTAAAGTTGATTATGCAGTGTTAACATTATCATACCATTTTTACATTATAACAATGTGCTAGAACTGAATGCTAAGCCATTCAGTAGAGAATGCACTTAACATTAAATTCAGTTAGATGTCTTTTTTACAGTCCACTAATTACATGTAGCATATCATTAAATTTTCCAAAGTACTCAGTTATATTTCTTTTTTACTACATTTTTCCTTTTCCAGGCAAATTTTCCAAGAACTTTCTATCTCTGTGCTCCAATGTGGACTCGTTATTTTCTAAATCTATACAATTACCATCCTGGAACTTCCCTTCCCTATATATTTGGGGGACTGTCCTCCTTCCTGAATCTCATGCTTTCTTCCTTCTTTAAAGTGAACTATATTGAGATATAATTTATAAACAATAATGGATTCATTTTGATTCAGTTCAACAAGTTTAGGCAAATAAATAATACTAGAAAATGTACATACGCAACTATTAAGATCGAGATTTCCATTGCACAAAAAAAATTTCTTCCCGTATACCTGCATTCAATCCTTTGTACCTCTAGCCAGATAAAGCTATGTTCTTTTACTTCTACTATAGAATAGAGCATTTTTTCTATAAATCCATATCAATGGTGTAATTCTTGTGTGTCTGGCTTCTTTTATTTAATATGTTTTTAAGATTCAACCTTATTTTATTGTTCCAATAGTTTGTCCATTATATGACTTTATCACAGTTTGGGCATTTATTTCACATATTCACGTTTCTACTTTAGGACTATTATGAATATTGCTGAAATGAATACCTGAATACTCATCTTTGCATGGACATAGGTTTTCATTTATCTTAATTAAAAAACTATAAGGGACTGTATGCATTTTTATATAAAGCTGCCAAACTCTTTTCCAAAGTAGGCTTACCATTTTAAATTTGGTCAGCAAATATGAGCATTCTAATTACTACTGTGCCAAAGTTGATATTGTCACCCTTTTAATTAGCATAAGTTGATATTGTTAGCCTTTTAATTTTAGCCATTCTACCAGGTTCATAGTGGGAAACCATTGTGATTTTACTATGCATTTCTCTAGTGAATATTGACAGTTATAACCTTTCCATGTACTCATTGGTCATTTGTACATCTCTTTTTATGAAGTACTTATTCAAATATGTTTTGGGGGGCTTGGGTTGTGGTTCAGCAGTAGAGCGCTCGCATAGCATGTGCAAAACCCTGGGTTCAATCCTCAGCACCACATAAAATAAATAAATAAATAAAATAAAGGTATTGTGTCCAACTACAACTAAAACATAAAAATTTTAAAAATTTTTGGTTTTGTATATTCTCTTTCTTTGCGTGTGTGTGTGTGTGTGTGTGTGAGAGAGAGAGAGAGAGAGAGAGAGAGAGAGAGATAAAGAGAGCGAGGGGGAGGAAAGAGAGAGAGAGAGATTGGGGATTGAACCCAGGGCTAGGCAAACACTGAGCTACATCACCAGCCCTTTTTGTTTGTTTGTTTTTTGTTTTCTGTTTTTGTTTGTTTGTTTGTTGAGACAGCATTTTGCTAATTTTCCCAGGTTGGCCTGGAATTTATGATCCTCCTGCCTCAGCCTCCCCAGTAGCTGGGATCACATGTGTGCACCACCACTCCCAGCTTTTGCTTATTTTTAACTGGGTTGGTTATCTTTTATTAATAGGCTGTACAAATTCTCCAATTATTTTGAAGAAAAAATTTTCCTTGGAAAATTTGAAGATCAGTGTTCCCTCATACTGCTATCCTTTGTCAGATATTTCATTTCCCTTATATTTCTGGAATACATTTATTGATAATTCCTAAGAAAGAGTAATTCTGTAGTGCTTGTATGTAGACATATGTTTGTTTTCCTGTAGTTATATATGAATTTGACAGCATATAGAATTCTAAGTTGAGCACTATTATTTCCTAAGAACTTTGAATATTGTCCTCTAACATTAGAATTAGTGCTGAAAAATACAATACCTGATTATTTTTCCCATTTTAAGATGACCATCTATTATTGACTTTTTTCCCTCTTCAGAAACTCTTAGGTGTGTTATTTTTCCTTAATGTTATGAAAATTTAGCAAATTCTCTGACTTCCAGTTGGACTGTTTTTAATAACTGAACTAAATACTTAGTGATTCCTACCAATAAATATTCTTCACCAATCTTTAAAAGCATGGAGTTTGGTGTCTTACTACTATCACACTAGCATCAGACCACAAGAAATGATTTATAACTTATCAGATGTGAGGAGTTAGTTAATGTAGTTTAGTAAAATAGCATAAGTTGCAATTTAATTTTATTAGTAAAATTATTACCATTAGTAATATTAGTGTCTTTTTATAATTTTCTCCCACCCATTTTCTCTTCCTGGAATACTAATTATTAACATGATAAACATTTTCATTTATTTTCCTGGATAATTTCATTTATTTTATCTTTCACTATTGATTGAGTAATAAAAACCATGTTTTTAACTTTTATGGTATCTTATTCTTCTGACTGGTCCTTTTTATTGCATTTTGCTCTCTTTTTATAGGTCCAATTCTCCTTGAATCTATCTAAGTATTTTAAATTTGAAATTCATTTTTTCTTTGTTCATTTCTTTTTAATCTTGTTTATTGAATTTTCCTCATTCCCCAAAATAATTTTCAAAATCTGTTTATTTTTTCTTTTTTTAAGCATTCATCAAATATACAGTTATTCTTGATTTTCTAATTACACTTACTGCAACACTAGAATTGTCGATGGAGAGCCCTGGGCATATAAGTAGATTTCTGACTGGTATATTTGTCTGAGGGATAGCAAGGAAAGAGAGACTACCTTGCTACAGGGCCTTAAATGCCAGGATAATTTGAGCTTCATTCTGAAGTACTATCATTGGCTAATTGCACATGTTATTTCTATTTCTTTTGAGAGAAATTCCTTGGTGTTCTCATTTGTGAATAATTGCTGGGCTGCTTTCTGTACCTATTTAAAGTCTCACTTGCTATACATACTCTCCATGGTAACTGCCCTTGAGTCCAGAGTATCTCCAGACAGATTGGCTCTCCTCTAACTTGTAGCCCCTTTATGCATATTCTAAGTGTGACATACTCCTCAACACTTCATCAAGTACCACTTCTCGTAGCCCTTCTTTTTTATTTTTTTAATAATTTTTAGTTGTAGATGAACACACGTGTGAGGCAAGAGATCTACTACTAAGCTGCAGCCCGTAGTCTTTGTGATTCTAGAAATCTATGGAAATTAGTAATATGCAGATGTCTTCCTCACATTCATCTGTGTTTATTATAATGTGGTCACAAAATGAAGCAAGTATAACTGTGGGAGCTCAGTACCCTACCTTCTCTGGGACTTCTTATTTGTTATTTGCTGTTTTGTGGGAAGTGGTGTTATTTGTTTGCTTTTAATTTATTTTAAAATGTTCAAACTCATTAAAAGTTGAAAGAAAGGTATATCACCAAATACACCCTTCACTTGCATTCAAAGATGTGCACATTGTCATAACCCCTCCATTTCCCTCTACACATGAACACATACTTCTGTTATGCCAAATTATTTGAAAATAGGCAACACATATCTAGCCACTTTGCCTCTAAACCCTTCAGAATGAAGATATTTTCACCCAATAACTACATTATTTCCACTCCTAAAATATCATCATTAACACAAATACATCATCTAACATTCCAGACTGCTCAACACGTGGATAAATCATTCAGGGTCACTCCAGATGAATTTGGGTTAGCACAAAATAATCACACAAAGACAGAGAAAATACCTTTTGCTCAGGGTCCAGTAATGGCTCTTGACTTTAGGGGTTCATTGGAAATAAAGTGAGCTACCTGAATTCTTTATTTTTATAGAGGGGGACACTGAGGTTCCATGGAATGTTCTTTCCAAATAAGGCAAAGGGTCAGGTTTCAGGGGATTGAGTCTAGCTTCACGTTGTCTTGTGGTCAGTAGATTGATTGACATCTTGGTAAGTCACACCCATCTCAGTGCTGTGTGGGAACACAGGCAGAGCAAGCAGAAAGTGCACAGTGTGTTGCACAGCCGAAAGAGGACGCAACATCAGGCCAGTCCTCCCATATGCTCAAATCTCATAGTTCACACACACAGCCCATGGCTGGCCCACAACACCAGACCATTATCACATTTTCCCAATTATCATCAAAATGTCTTCAATAGAATTTTATCCTATTCTGCGTCTATAGAATCTCCTTCCCTGTGGCACTCTCCTACCTCTCAAGCCGGGTGCATGGCACAAGCCTACCTAGAATCCCAGCAGCAGGGGAGGCTGAGGCAGGAAGATCATGAATTCAAAGCCAGCCTCAGCAAACACAAGGTGCTAAGCAACTCAGTGATACCCTGTCTCTAAATAAAATATTTTTTTAAAGGCTGGTGATGTTACTCAGTGGTTAAGCATCCCTAGGTTCAATCCCTGTTACCAAAAAAATTTTAAAAATAATGAAAAAGAAAGATCTCCTTCATGTACACCTTTACAAAGTGTTTTCCTTATATTAAAAATTGGAGGCATGCTTAGAGTTCATACACACCCTAGTAAAATATATACAGGTTAACACTCCAAACTATTTGTGGATGAGTCATTTACCACATATTGCTTTTAACAAAAGGGGTTGGCATCTAATTAAATATAATTCAAAGAAAATAAGTGTTGTTTCATCTCATTTACATTCAAGATTGTCAAGTTATTGTCTACACCTACATTTTAAATATCCTTCCTTTTCTCTCCAGGAGAGAAAATTATGTCTTCATTTTCCTAAAATTGTGTCTTTATTTTTATATGCCCCAAAAATATATAAGAAGTAACAAAAGTGGGGCTGGGGATGTGGCTCAAGCCGTAGCGCGCTGGCCTGGCATGCGTGCGGCCCGGGTTCGATCCTCAGCACCACATGCAAACAAAGATATTGTGTCCGCCGAAAACTAAAAAAAAAAAAAAAAACTCTCTCTCTTAAAAAAAAAAAAAAAGAAGTAACAAAAGTGCTACAGTTTCAGGACTCTTGAATTTCCCATATCTTTCTACATTATCTCTCCCACAAAACTTGAAGAGAACTTTCCTTACAATCAAGCATGAACAGTATATTTGTTGGATTCCAAATCTAGGTTTCATTATGATTGTATTATAGAATACATGGTTGAATCGATTGCATATTTTCTGCTGATCTTTAAATCATAATTATTTAAGCATCATAAAATGCATGGCAGGTTATATAGAGGCATAGATTTATAATAGTACAACAAGGGGAAATTTTTTAAGAGGGTTTCACAGATATTCAAGACACATTGATTTGTTTAATTGAATTTTGCTACATTTTTCACACTTAGACGTCAATTTATACATCAATGTATACAAATGCAAGTCAGTTTGCAGGTCCAGCCCTCTCCACAAATGGCATCATTTTTGTTTTCTGTTAATGTTCTTTTATTGAACTTTTGGCAATTGTTGACATAAAAACTGGGTATCAGATAAATATCTGGATAACTGCCTTCCTTTGATAAAAGAAGGATCTTTCCTAGTATCTTCTTTAGAAAGACCCCTTTTCCCTCATTTCTTCATTTTCTCCATATGCCAAAAATTCGCTGGAACTACAGCATTGTGGCTAATCCTTGTGTTTTGTCCACAGTCTCTCAAAATTGTCACACTTGGTCCACTTTACTCAAATTCACTAAATTGCAAAATCTGGTTTAATTATTTTTTTTTTGAGTAATCATAAATGGATGAGAGTTCTGGTACTTTATGAGATCCTGGAATAACTCATACTCAATGATATTAATCCACAAGTTTTTTCTTTAAGGTAGCACTATAGAGAGTGAGTAAAGTAACTAAATCCATCTATTTAAAATTACATCTTACATATCTTTGTAGTAATAATTGAACAGTAACATGCCCTCTTGCTCAAAAATGAATCAGTGTTGCCTGTGGACAGCCAGTTTGCTTAACTTTTCTGCCTAGTACCCATCCCACTCTTTTTTCCAGGAATAATGTCAAGCCATATGCCCAAGCAGTAAATAATGATAGAAAACAAATATCCATATTATGACAAAACAGCAGTCACCAACACTAATGAGATTATAGCTCAAATGCACAGGAAAGAGACAGCAATCTGGGCCCTAAGGTAAAACATTAAGAAATTCCTTCTCCTGTCACCACTGAGAACACTTTCTATCATGGAATGAGAGGCACTAAAATAAATTGGCAAAACGAAACCTCGCTGCATATGGTGTTTACTCAGAAGGGTGAGGTGCCAAAGAGACCGTGGACCACAGCAAGCTGAGCCTTCTCTGGCACAGTTATCATTGAAAGAACTGCCCTGACAAAGCTCGGCTTTTTGCGCCCATTAGACTCAGTGTGAAAGGTCTCCATTCACTTGCCAGCTGGCATAGTCGACATTATCTAAAGATGTGAATGCTACAGCACTGGCCCTGCTGCAACTGGAAACCAAAGTGACGATTAATTATGGATGGAATGTGGCCAGGCAAGGCTGCAATTGTAATCAAATGAGACCACACAGAGGAAAAATAACATTTTATCCTGCATGAGGTACCTCACAGATAGATTTATGACTACACTGCCAGTTGGAGATAAAGTAAAAATCAATCATATTATTCATATGAGTAATATAAGCAAGTACTGGTTAAACAAAAAATATGCTTCCTATGATTGTGTTGTGGATCCTTCATTATATAGAGCTTTACTCAGCAGAATCACAGGTTCACAATTTTTGTTGTTACTGTTCTTTTTAGATAAACATGACAGCAGTATGTATTTGGACATATTAATACATGGAGTATAACTTATTCCAACTAGGATCCCGTTCTTGTGGTTGTACATGATATGGGTTTTGGGTTTTGTTTTGTTTTGTTTTTAATGAAAGTTAAGAAATACAGTATCAGCTGGCACTATAATGAAGAGATCTGGGAACTTTTTACATTCAAAGGCTTCCTTGCAAAAATATATTACAATATTTCCTGCTTTGTTGCCTTGCTCATGTTATTATGATAACTCTGTTGCATGTTGAAATGTAGATACTGGAAGCTACAGAATATCCAGAGTCAACAAATAGAACAGCTTTTAATTATGTCCATGAATAATCAAAAAGATTTTTTAAAAAATAATGTTGATTCTATGTAGTAAAAAGAAAAAAATAAAAAACTTATTTCTTTAGAAGTTCCATTTAAATGTCAACCTAATTCTCCTAATAGAAGGAGCATCATGAGCTCAGCATTCCTTCAAAGAGTTGTTCGCTGTTAGGAGGATTAATTTGCCAGGTGAAACAGAGACACTTCCACCATAAACCACAAGTCAACCGGAAGCCTAGTCTCATGGACTAGAATCAGTCACAATCTAGCAAGTCACTCCTCACTTTAAAAAAAAAAAAAAAAATAGCCATCTGCTGATGATGCAGTTATGGTATACACTTACCCAGTAGGAGCAGAAATGGCATGTCCTTTTCAAAACTCCCTGAGCATATGATTGTTTTATGTAGAAGTTTAACTAACTTCTGCAATTAAAAAGGAAAATCATACTGATTTAACCTAAAACTTATAAAGAATCTAGGGTACTAAGATCTTCAAATCAAAAGGCCCGGAAATATTTCATAGAAACTGATGTCTCTCTGCCCAAACCTTTAATTCCACTTCATTTTCTACCCCTTCCTATCACTGCCAAGCTATGTGCTCACAGAGGGATGATGAGAGCCAGAAGATTCCAGCAAAAGAAGAGAGGGACTGAAAGGAGCTGTGGCAGAAACCACAGCAGGCTCAGCTATTCTACAACACTCTGTTCACTCTCTACCCTCCTGCCCCTTCCAACATCCAACAGTGAAAAGCAGGCTATCCAGGGGACCAAAGCTACTATGGAGTCATAGTCAATATGAAACCAGCACTCTTGCTGGTTCCAACAAGAGCAACGTTAGGCATGATAATGGCAAAGGGCATGGTAGACGATTGTTTTTAAAAAACCTACAAGCCATAAGCAAGACATTTATGTGTATGGTCACCAATTCACAGTTCTCACTCTATAGAGACTTGCATCTTTGAGTAGAGACTCTAATTAAAACTAAGCGATAACCATTCATGTAATGACAATGGCTTCTTGCAAAAGGATCTTTTTTCATGGGTAGTGTTTTGTGCTGGTCCAGTTGAATTCAGGATTGATTAACAAGGATACCACAAAGAAGTCTAGGAAGTAGCCAGGTGTGGTGATGCCAGTCTGTAATCCCACTGGCCTGGGAGGCTGAGGCAGGAGGATCACAAATTCAAAGCCAGCTTCAGCAACTTAGTGAGGTCCTAAGCAACTCGATGAGACCCTGTCTCTAAATAAAATATAAAAAAGGACTGGGGATGTGGCTCAGTGGTTGAGCGCCCCTGGATTCAATCCCTGGTTCCAAAAAAAATCTAGGAAGTAAATGCTTCAAAGGATGATGGGGAGAAGCATCATCCACAGAACATCTTTTATTTAAAAGATGATTAGGGTGCCTATTTACAACTGTCTCCCAGAACTCCTTTGCCTGTGTAGTGAGACACACTTTAATTGTAAAGGTGAGTGAAGCTTCAATTTGTTTTCCTACAAACTGAATTCTTTTTTTTTTGTAACAGAATGACAGAACATCAGGAACATCAGGATACATTTACTGTGCATTTTTTCCTGATATAAAAAGAAACAGAATTTTCAAACTACTAAATAGTGTGTGTCTCTGTGTGTGTAAAAGTAAGCTGGGAAAGGAAAAAAAAAATAAGACTAATGCTAGAACATGGTATCTCAACATCTGTCATAATTCAGCACTGTTTCTTGACTTTTGTAGAAAATCTTTATTTCTCTTCAGATTGGGTTTTGTCCCAAGTTCCTAACTAGGGTATGTTTTTTACCTGGTCAGTGATTTGTGTGTGTATGGGGGGGGAGGGGGAGTGGGGAGTACTGGGGATTAAGCCCAGGAGAGTTTTACTGCTTTACTCCTAAGCTTCATGTCCAGCCCTTTTTTCATATTTTATTTTGAAACAGGGTCTTACCAAATTGCTCAGGGTCTCGCTATTGTTAGGCTGGCCTCAAACTTATAACCCTTGTGCCTCAGTCTTCCAAATTGCTGGGATTACAGGTATGCGCCACTGCTCCTGACAGTGATTATTTGTGTAGTCCCAGAAACTGTCACCACCTGAGGGGCTCTTCCTCTTGCCATAGACAGAAATAAATATCTCACTTATCTGTGTCTTTATACTGAAATTTAATTTACACTCATGCCATTGGCTACATAGGTCTTTATGTGCACATGCCCATCCCTAGCCTCCCACCCATCCCTCTACCTTCTGCCTCCAATAATCCTCAATTCCACTAAAACTCACTTGAGGCAGGGAAGTGCACTTTGGCCTGTTTTGGAATGTGAGGTACTATGCATGCAGCCTGATAACTACTGTATTCCCAATATAGTTTGTCAAATTGACTCAAATTTAATTCAAAATATATCTGAAGAAAAATTCCTATGTTTACATAACCTCTTCTAATTTACATTGTTCCATCATAGAAAATACACCTCAGAACACATTTTACTCTTTCTAATCTTACTGTCCTTTCAATATAATCTTATAAAAAAACAGCCATCAAATATAGGTTCCCTAATGATTAAAATGCATACCCATGTAACTCAAAAATCTATAAAATATCTGGAGAAGAAGGCTCTTCAAGTCAATAGTATAGGAAATGTTACTTGGAAGCTCTCCTCTCTAATCTCTTCGGTTCTATCTAACTTCTATTTCTTTCTATCAATTATTGATCTGCCTGTGCAGTAGAAGGAGTTTGGAGGGATCAGGTCATTCCAGTGGAAGAGGGGGCCATATTGTTCTAACTGCTATATTGTACCAAGTGGATTGCGTTCAGTGTTCTCTGTTTGTTATTTTAGTTAATCTGAATGAATAAGTATTAATATCCCTGGTTTACCCACAAGGGTAACTGAGTCTCAGGGACCTTCAGCCACACCAGACATTAAGCAGAAGGGTCACAATTCAGACATTATTTTTTCTAAGTTTTAAGGACAAGATGACATTTTCTATGGCTTTGCACAGCAATTGAACTGTCTTTACATAACATATTTTTATTTTATTGTCTTTTTTTTTATTAGTTGGTGAGAAGTATTTCTTGTTCTATCAGATACTTACTGATTGCCCAAGTGATGTTAACAATAGTAATGTGTCTTTCAAAATAGCTAGAAGAGATGGGTTTGAGTGTTCTCACCACAAATACATGATAAATGTATTAGATGATGATAACATTAAAACACCCTGAATTAATATTATGCAACGTATTCATGTATCAAAATATAACAACGTACCTCATAAATATGTACAATTATTATGTGCCAATTTTTAAAAAATAAAAATTAATAAATTTTATATGTGACTTAATCTCCAGAAACATACTACCAAAAAAAATCACACTATTGTGTGTTTTTTCTACCAAAGTTATTTTAGAGTAAAACTCTGAGGATCAGAGAAGAGTATCTCTTATAAATATACATCTAGGTCCCCAGCTGTGATTTGATTCCCGATTTAGTAATGTACATACACAGTGATTTGGATCAGTATGTTTAGTCTATTTTAATCCTTTTCATTTGGAAAGTTGGCAGAGTACTATTTGCAGCTTGACTTACTGAATAACAATATATTTCTTCTCACTAGTACCTAATGGTACAGACATTTATAGAAAAGAGGTTGTATGTATTCTGCTTACATAATAAGGCCTATTAGAAGGAACTCGTGTGCCTTTATTCTAACTGTACAGACTAATCCCAAATCCCTTTGTTTTTAGCTGGACCTATCCCAGCCCCAATTTTTGAGCTCAAAATACAAACCATGTGCCTTGTTCTCTTACTTCTACTTCTTACACTTTCCACATAATGTTTCTCTTGCATCAGGTGCTTTTTCCACCTCCCTGCCATCCTTTGGTTACTTCTTCCTGATTTTTTTCCCCCTCTGTTTAGCAAGAACTTTCTCCTGGGGATTATTAGCTTGGGATCTACTATTAAGATCCATAAATGCTCAAAGCCACCATAGATAGAGTTTCATTTCTTTTGTAATGTTATGTATTTTGTTTCGTGCATTTAATTACTTTTTTGTCTCCCAAAGGGTCTTATGTCATAAAAGAAGTTTAGAGAGTCCCACCTTTTCTTTTATTGGTTCTTTTTAGTTATACATGACAATAGAATTCATTGTAGCATAATTATACAAGCATGGAATATATCTTATTCTAATTAGAACCCCATTCTGTGGGGTTCACTTATGGTGTATTCATATATGTACATAGGAAAATTATTTCGGATTCATTCCACTGTCCTTCCTTTTCCTATCCCCCCCTCCCTTCCTTTCATTCCCCTTTGTCTAATCAACTGAATATCTATTCTTCCCCTCTCCCTCTTATTGTGAGTTAGCTTCCACACATTTGAAAACATTCACTCTTTGGTATGTGGGGACTGGTTTATTTAACTTATCATGATAGTCTCCAGATCCATCCATTTACCAGCAAATGTCATAAAATCATTCTTCTTTATGGCTGAATAATACTCCATTATGTATATATACCACATTTTCTTTATCCATTCATCTGTTGAAGGGCACCTAAGTTGGCATCATAGCTTAGCCATTGTGAATTGTGCTGCTACAAACATTGATGTGGCTGCATCATTGTAGTATGCTAATTTTAAATCCTTTGCTATTTACTGAGGAGTGGGATAAAACTGGGGCACACGGTGTTCTACTCATAGTTTTTTGAGGAATCTCCATACTGCTTCCAGAGTGGTTGCACCAATTTGCAGTCCCACCAGCAATGTATGAGTGAATCTTTTGCCCCACATTCTCCCAACATTTTTTTAAATATCTTTATTTTATTTATTTACTTTTATGTAGTGCTGAGGATGGAACCCAGGGCCTCACACATGCTAGGCAAGCACTTTACCACTGAGCTACAACCCCTGCCCCCAACATTTATTGTTACTTCTATTCTTGATAATTCCTATTCTGACTGTAGTATAATGATATATCAGTGTAGTTTTCATTTGCATTTCTCTAATTGCTAGAGATATTGAACATTTTTTCATATATGTTTGACCATTCATGTTTTTTCTTCCCTACAATAACCTGGTCCCATTTCAAAACACTCACTGGTGTTTTTTACTCCAAATGTTAAATGCCTCCAAGCAGAGACATAACAGTTTTCACACTGTATTCCTTTACCTGCCTGAGACTTGCGCACAAGAAGGGAATAAGAGACATTTGAGGAACCGGATGGAAATAGGACAGGATGGATGAATTATATCAACTCAAAGTGGTAACTACTGCCCAGTGGCTCCATTTGAGAGTTACAGAAGAATGAAACATAAGGACATAAATTATGGTTAAACATTAGTTGATAGGAAAAAAATAACTTTAAATACTGGATTTAATAGAAAAAATAGATTTGATGTGGTGAACATGTTAAAGACCCAAAAGATGGTTTGCCTGGCTCCCTATGAGCTCTCTAAAACTCCAATTCCAAACTGTAGCATCTCTCCCACTCCACACCAGTTCTGGCCTTGGGGAGGATACATTTAAGAAATCAAACTTGTGATGCCCAGTTCTTAGTGACCACTTGTTTCCCAGTGGCCAGGTGAGGATGTCCCGGTGGCCCAGGACACAGCCAGGCCCCTAAACTTGACCACCAAAATCCCTACATTCCTTCTCTTAGCAACAGTTGCCTCATTGTTATTTAGGAAAACATATTTTATAAGAAAAATAAGGGATTACAGTGTAAAGGATAGAAACTAATATTTATTCTGCATATTATATGTCCAAATATTATATTACACGCTGGTGAGGATAAAGATTTTTTAATTATTTCTAACTGTTAGATAACTTGTTCAACCTCATACAGCTGTTAAGTTGAGGAGTCTTGGCTTAAACTCAAATCTTCCTGCACCAAAAGCTAGTTCTTTCCTGCTTAGAATGAGAATTCAGGGAGAATAAGTCATCAAAAGCAGATGGTTGTGAAATCATCTTGATTCCAATCAATGTGGTAATTCCCAAGCCTGTGACTTAGGTCAAGGTGTCTCTCTTCTATAGAAAAGTTTTTTTCCCTATTATGTCGCTTCCTGGCCCAAAAGGTTATTATGAGAATGAAAGAATAGACCAAAGGACCTGGTTCAATGCTAGACACACAGTAGGAGCCCAGTTCATGTCTAAACAATGATTCGCCTTAATTTCCAGATCATACATCTCCTAAACAATAGGATGCGTTGCCTGATACCGCCACATGTTGCCAGTTTAGATGCTAGTTCTTTCATCAACCTTTTTCTGATTATTTGAAAAGGGTGTTTTATTCTCTCTTTTTTAGATCCTAATTTCATTAGCTCTAATTCACCACCAGACACGTCCTTGTTGTATGTGCCAAGAAAGAAAAAAAGAAACACTACCAGAGTATGACAAATCAATGATTAGATACATCCTACTTCAAACATGTAAAATAGGAGAAGTGTGTTTTTTAGAATCACTTCATTATTGTGTCTTGCCGCAGTCCGGCTGCAGCAAAATAACCGGGGGGTGACGAATAACTTGTGTACGTTGATACAGCAGGAGTGGGAGCCGTTTATTGCAGGACAGGAGGGGTATATATACATTCCACACAGCTTATCTAATTAGCATAAACTAGATACATCAGTCAACCAATAAGGAATCTCCACACTTAATGGCTCACTTTTGTTACTTCTCAAACCACTCCCTCTGGCATTTTGCCAGGCACCATCCAGACTTGTTTACAAACTCTAACATTCCCTTGGCAAAATGCCAGGTGTTATTTTGACTTGTTTACACACTCTAACAATGTCTTTAGAAATAATCTGCACAGTTTGTCACACTATGGACCTTAGTTTTTGTACTAATACACATTGGTCCATTGGCCTAGTCCACTCTGGAGAGGATGAACTCCAGGGGCTTCCAGCAGGCCTGCCTCCCAGCTGCCGGGACGAAAAGCCTAGCAGCCCAAAGAGAGTGTTGGAAGAGGGCCACAGTTGACAACTGTTTGTGGCAAAACTGTTAGCAAAAAAAAAAAAAAAAAAAAAAAAAAAAACAGGAATGGGTATTCAGACCCAGTAAAGGAGGTCAGGGCCATCTGGGAAGAGAAACAATAGTATCCGCTTTGGGACATATTTGATGTGTAACCTCAAGGTGGCTAGAATGCAGACATCTCCCTTATGACCACATTTCTTTTATCTAAGGCAATCTTAAATATGTTTTAATCTAAAACAAAGATCAAAAAAAATAAAACAAAGATCATTTCACATATTATCAGTGAATTTTGAAACGACTTATAGTGATTTGAATGAACATGTTGACCTAGATGTAACTTACTATAATGTTTACAAATTAATTTTACCTTTTTTGGCTATTAACTAATGTATACCCTTAATGAATATCATATAAGAATTCAGATTATATTCAGGATAATCCCTTTAGTTGTCTTACTATAGTTTCAGATTTAATAAGGTGCCTTGCTTCCTAAGAGTTGCTAGACAGTTTATATCACTGAGCTCCAATCTGGGTAGCCATTAAAACTCTGAGAATCAACTTTGGAACATTTTTTAACTTGAATAATGTCAAAATGATCTATTTCTGTTGGTCACTAAGGGATGTGTGGGATTTGGCATTAGGACCTCTATTATTAAGATTCTCTTTCCTGGAGGAGGATTGCCTGGTGTGCCTATAATTCTCTAGCTTCAGGGCAGGGTGTAGCAGGCCAAAGCCTGGCAAATGTATGCAGTTAGTTCCAAAGACACAGAGTTAAATTGGATCCAAGAGGCAAAGATACCATCAAGGGGCAAAGCCAAGGTCAATTACAGAGTCAGGCTAGAAGACGCCAACTAATAAATGAACAAGAGTTAATAAAAACTGGATGAAAGCCAGAGGGAACTGAGGAAGCAGGAAATGAGAGTGCAAGGAGACTATCCACCTTTATTCTGGCAAAGAGCAACTTTTTTTTTTTTTGCTAATCCTAATGTGAGGATCCCCAGTTACTCAGAAGCAGGAAGAGAATTTAGAAGCACTCTCTATGCTGGGCTTTTGCAACCTTTGTACTTGACTGGAACACCCATTGTCTCATCTGAAGTTTGTATTTCCCTTATCTATAAAACATGGTGATTCAGAATCCTATCAGTGCTGCTTCGTGGAAACACAACCTGCCTGGTAAGAAACGCCATGGCTAATTTCCCTGAGGAATCACCAATTAAAGAGCTAAGCTCTATTTAAACATTGACATCTTGTAGTTTTTCTTTAGCTTAATATCACTATTAAACATCATCTATTTAATAGCCCAGGGAAGAATTTTTCAAAAAGTCTTAATGAGAATGTAGGTCACTGTCATCCCAGTTTCTCAATGACTCAATTATTTGACATTTACTTAATGCCCTTTGAATGACAGCAGTCATGCCAGCTGCTGGCTGAAGGGGAATTTTCCAGCCTCACTTAAATAAATACACTGTTTATCTTCATTAGCTCTTTGTTAGGATTCACTCCGAACAAACATGGAGACTGTCACTCATCAAATTCTAAAGTAGTCCTATTCCTCTTTTGTAGCCCTAATGCCTGCTTAGTTCTTTTTCGTTTATTCTCTTAATATTTTAGATTTTATATTATTGGCGTGTTTAATACATTGGTCCTTCTCTAAATTCAATGCTTCTATATTTTCAATTTTAAATCTATAACTACCACATATTTGCAATTTACTTTCATTATACATTCAAATGTAAGAAGACAATAAATCTCTTAACTAGGATTCACATCAAATTCAGACGCCTTTGCTGATGTGTGATGATTGTTTATAATCTTTCCTTTGAATACAGTATGGGAAACCCTCTTTTGTTAAGTAGCTACCCTAACCTAGTGCGGAGAGGTGATGCTTGACAGTAGGTTAGGGTAGCTACTTAACAACTTCCCAATATTACATATACCATTTGTGAATTTTTTTTCAAGGCTGGGGACTGAACCCAGGGCTTTATGCCTATGGAAGGCACTCTACCTCTGAGCAACACCCTAAGCCCCCATTTGTAATTTTTTAAATACCTAACACAGCCTGTACTGAGGTGGCGGCTTCTTCTGCTGCTTCTTCTTCTTCTTCTTCTTCTTCTTCTTCTTCTTCATCATCATCATCATCATCATCATTAAAATGATATATCTTTTGTTACTTCACAGAAAAAAAATGTAGAAATGACTAATAATAGAGATTTCTACTAAAAACAGAAAGGTTGACATAGCGTTTTCTGTATATGATTGCAGGGATTTAGACTTCAAAAAGGCACTTAACAGTCTCCCATCGTTCCAGCTTTGAAAGCTCGTCTGCCTTTGAGGTTGAGTCAGATTCCAACAAATGAAAAAAAAATTGGAAAATAAGGAAAGGAAATGTATTTCCATAACTGTGGAGAAACATGTTGATCATAAAGTGCCATGTGAGGAGTCCTGGCCTGTAAACCTCAACACTGCTCCAGAGAATTCCCCATACCCTACCCTAACTCCATCTTCAGCTTTACTTGCATTCTTAATTATAAAGATATATTTGTCAAAGTGGCCATTTTAAATATTATTCTGACTGTATTAACAAATGGAAGTATTTTGTTCAGCTAGTTTTCCATGGCACATAGTAAAATAACTGCCTTCTTGTTTCTAAACATGAGTTATTGTTTATTATATGTTTACTATATTTGAGGAACTGCTAAGTTGTGTGTCCTTCAAAATTCTAGACCCAGGATGTCCTTCCCCAACTCTGAAGAGATGTCTTTTTCCTAGCACATGATAAAAGTAGAACTCTTAACCCTCTCTATTCATTGTCAGAACAACCTGCTTGCTCCTTTCAAAGTATTCTTCCAAATCTATAATTAGCGTCTCACTTATGTGTTAACTGTTTGTCTACCTTCCTGTTTATTCAATGGAAATTCCACAGGGCATAAACTTTGCCTTGTGCATCTCTGAATCCCTTATTCTGATACATAACAATAAATGCACCAAAAATATAGAGTGAGAAAATGTGTGAATTTTCTGTAAGCAATATCTCATAGTCCTCTAAACAATTCCACACAATCATCTCAAAGAATTGAAATTCAGAGATGTTAAGAATCTTGCCTGAGGTCACACAAGCAGGCAGGCAGCATAGGATTAAAGCCAAACCCTTAATCTTTGTGGAGTTTGTTTTCTCTTGGGCTCCATGTTGATCATCTTTCTGTTGAAAAACCAGCCTCTATCTCAGAGCAAAGCTGTCCAAGGAAGGGACATGGCCTTTGTCCTTGGAAAAACCCACAGAGCACTCCTAGGCACATTCCCACCCTGCTAAGTTGTTTATCTACAGGAGAGATCTGCTGCGCCGGGTGTCCCCGACTCAGTCAGGCTAGGTGGGGATCCATAGCAGCCCCCTAGCAGCCACCAATCAGCATGAGACAGGGAAATACCTGGGATGCCAGATAACCCTCCCAGCAGTTTATGGTAGTTGATAACCTGTTGGGAAACCATGTAGTTCAGCACATACACCCCTCTTGGCTTAAACCAATCAGCTCAAACGAATACCCCTTTTGTATTGACCAATCACCCCTACCTAACTTGTTCCCGCCAGTGAATGTGCTAATCATGTTTTAGAGTTGTTGCTTGATTTTCCCGCGGCGTGAGGTAATTTGTTATGCTGTATGTGAAGTCCCTGCCCTTTTCAAAGAATGTATATAAGCTCTGCTCAAGCTGTTCTCGGGGCTCTTTGCTCTTTACCTCTTCAGGTAGGCTTGGAGCCCCAGCATGCTGGACCCCCAATAAACCCTTTGCTGTTGCATGAGACGGTCTCTTGGTGGTCTTTTCCTCTGACGTTCACCTGACCTTTTCATCTGGAGGCCCCAGCGAGATCCGGCAGCGGCGGACGAAAAAACCCAATGGGCTCCTCTCGGGGTAAGGCGCCTCTTTCTGGTTTCGGGTTTCAGGTTAGGGCTTGGCAAAGTGGCTGTCGGTGAAGAGCGTGAGCTCTCTCCGGCGGTGGCTGACAGACGTGTCACAGAGTCACAGGCCACGTCCCTGGGGGATGCTCCAGAGGACTCGGGAAATCGAGGAACCGTAGTTTCCTCGACTCAGTTGTATTCTGTTTCGGATTCGGTTTGCCAGCCCATCAGGTTTTGCCAGCTACTCAGTTCTGGTCTCTGTCTCAAACTCGTGTTGAATGTTTACTGTCTGTCTTTATTGTCTGTGTAGTTACTTTCAGTGTTTGTGTAACTAATCTCCCAATCTGGGGTCGTCAGACCCAATCTGCAGGGGATGCTCCCCCAATCCGTTTGTCTGAAGGGAAGGCCCCAGTTGGCTTGGGGCCAGCACCCACTTTCGTGTTTTTGTTTTTTTTTGACAATCTGAAAAGGGAATCTATGTCTTTGTGTGTCTTTGTCTGTGTCTCTGTTAAGTGTGATGGCATTGTTTTACTTTGGACCGATGCAGAGTCCCAAGTTCCAACCTGCCTTAGATGTGTGGAGGTAACTTTAGCTAAATTTTAGCCTAAATTGTCCCTAGTATGCTTCTCCTGTAAGGGACAAAAAGTCAATAGAACCGCCAGCTTTTCTGTTCTCACCTTTTACACCCATTTTAGCTGTGTTTTAAAGAACTTTGATAAACTTTACTCCCCTTTGTTAAGCAAGATTAGGGAAGCAGTGTTTTCTTTTCTTCCCGTAGTTAGCTTGAGTGCACCCACTGCAGAGGGAAATGCCTGCTGGGGATCTAAGAACTTTGATATCTCGCTTTAACTTTTCTCAAAACCCTGTCCTCATTATTAAATTGGCATTAATTGGCTTTGGGGATGGGAACCGAACTTTCAGTCATAAATTTTGGCACCCCAGAGGAGACTTTAGAGGAGTCCCCACTCTGCCTTCTTGGGGAAGCCTAGCACTCGAAACAACTGCAAGCAGAGGATGAACTTTTGGGGAGCTGACTACTGGAAAGTTAGGAGATGTGGAAAATACCTGGTGCCTGGGGTCAGACCAAACCAGAGGAACTAATCCTGTAAGTAAAAGGTGGGACTAAGGGACTCCCAGCAGCTGCCAAAGCCATTTTGCTTTGGGGAACTCCCTCTTCCTTACCTGCACTTTAAGGATTATTCCACCTCTGTCTACTTAAAAAAAGGGACAATGATTGCAGTAATGTGTTGATATTATAGATTGTTTCTTGGGGATGATCTTGGCTGAATGTGTATCTAAAAGATGATTTTTTTATTGTAACAATCTGGTATCTGAATGGGTTTCTAAAGCATTGCACAATCTTGCAGTTAAAAGTTGGGTTTAAGTAATTCTTTAGTTTCTGATTTCAGATAGTTCATGCTAGAAAACTTAAATACTTAGGATGGAAAATTAGAGAACTCTACTTCCAAGTTGGCAAGTAACTCCCAATCATTTAGTTTTATTTTTTCATCAATTTTTGAACTGGGTAGCCTGAAAAGATTTCACTAGGTATACCAGTACATTAACTTGGGCAAGGATAATAAATTATGATATGATATCTGTTCCCCTCAGTGTGTAAGAGTCAGGAAAAAAAAAGTGTTAAATTAAAACGTTGGTCTGGCTTATTGAAATGACATTAATTAGCAACAGTCTTGGGAATTTTCAAAGCTTAATTTTGGATATACATGGTAGTGTGTGGTTCTCTTTTAAATTTTTTTTAGGTGATTTAATGTAACTTAATACTACTTTAGGAACTTCAGAACAAAGAAAGTAGCTTAATGATCCTGAAGGAACTTCTTCTGATGGTGGCTTTTATATTATCAAGAAAGATCCTATTTTCAGTTTTGTGTGAGCAAGTTTTTCTAGTGTAGAAAGATATAAAGATATAAAATTTTGAGAATTGCATCTTAAACTTGTATCATAATTTTCAACATCCAAACCTGAAAATTGTGACTTATAGTTAAAATGCCTTAGGCATGAGGTTTCTACTCAGAATTCCAGTTTTCCCAGTTAACCCAGCTATCCTATTCCTTGGTAAAATCAGCATACTATAGGTATATATCCATCTCAATGTTTATAGCAGCACAATTCACAACAGCCAAGCTATGGAGCCAGCCTAGGTGCCCTTCAACAGTTGAATGTATAAAAGAAAATGTGGTAGATACATACACAATGGAGTATTACTCAGCCATAAAGAAGAATGAAACTATGACATTTGCCAGTAAAGGGATAGAACTAGAGACTATCATGCTAAGTGAAATAAGCCAGACCCAGAAAAATCAAAGGTCAAATGTTTTCTCTGATATGTGGAAGGTGGACCAAAATAAGGAAAAAAGGAAAAGTAAGAAGAAAAGAAAAGTGGGGTGGGAAGATTTCCATGAAAACAGAGAGATCAGTGAAGTAGAGGAAGGAGATCTAGGAGACAGAAGAGGGACAGGAAGAGTAAAAAAGAGTGGAATGAATCCAAATGAATTTCCCTGTGGTATATGAATATACCACAGTGACTCTCATCTTCATGTTTATCACAAGGCACTAATTAATAATAATAATAATAATAATAATAATAATAATAAAACAAATAGAAAAAAGATCAGTAGAGCAAAGAGGAGGAAACAGGAGGAAGGAGGAGGGAAGAGAAAGGGGAAATACTGGGGACAGAATTAAAGCAAATTATATTCCATGCTTGTATAATTATGTCAAAATGTACCCTAATATTATGTATAACTGAAGTAAACGAATAGATAAATGTGTGTGTGTGTGTGTGTGTGTGTGTGTCCCCTTTTGCCTCTGAGCTCTTCTCTCTGTTGTGGGTGACCATCTCCTTCCTCGACCCTTCCACCAGTCTGACGGACAGATTTAACATTTGATTCTCCTGGAATCACTCATTGCTTCTCCTCTTCTGGACAGAACTCGCACTCCTTAGCTTTGCTTAAATCCACCTGAAGACGTGGCTTCTGCCTTCCTCATATTCACTTTCATCACTGCTCACTTCAGGACCTGTGCTCAGTGTCTAAACACTGCATCCTTCCGGGTCCCTGAATTTTCATGTTTCTGCTCCCTGAATGTGTTTTCCCACTTGTCTGCCTTATTCATATCTGGTGTCCATCAAGGCTTAGAGCAAACATCTCTTTGTGAAGGCCTGACCTGATCTAACCCTCACATGATATTCACCACTAAGCTGTCACATGCTGCTCTGGATGCCCATAAAATCCAGAAAAGGCCTTGACACTGTGAGACATTTGAGAGTGTACAGTGACTGTCACGTTTTGTTGTTTGTGTTTCTCGTTTGTTTTATTTAACTTTTTAAAATCTGGCAGTCCTTTTCAGACTCCCTCAGGGCATGTGCCTAATAGTACCTGGAATAATATTTGCTGTGGGAATGTATCAATATTGTTATATTGTGTATTTTGTGCATGTCCAGATATGAAACAACAAATCCCATCAGTATGTACAACTATAGTGCACAAATAAAAAATGGAGGAAAATAAAAAAGAATGTATCAAAGAAATAATATATTTCTGAACATAACTGCTATCAAATTCAATAAAGAAAAGAAAATGAAGTATGAATTTTTTGCCATAAATGTATTAAAGTGTCAATAGTTGTGGGTAGGAATCAGAGAGCTTTCAGTTTCTGACTCTGACACTGAAGAATTCTCTGTGGGAGATAGTGGATCCTCCTCATTGCATCAACCCAGCCCCCAAAATAGCTTCAAAGTACTGTGTTCGGTGCCATGGGAGCTACACAGATAAACAAGCGGTCAGCCTGCCTTGGGGACCTGGCAAAGCAATGGGAGAGACATCATTTTCTAAAGGAATTCTTATGAACCCCATGACTTCTTTTTACTACAGATACATGACCCAAAAATGTATTAAACTTATTTGACCTAGTCTTTATTTTCAGCTAATAAATTGTCTTACAATTCCAAATTGCCTCTACTGGATTCCCTTTATTTGTCCTAAAACTCTCTTAAGGACTATTTCAAAAAATTTATAATTTGAAAAGCAATTTCATGCTTATAAATTCAGTAGCTACTTAAATGTATGCTTTAATTTTCTTTTAAATCTTATTATTTAAAAAAAATAGGCTTGAGACTTCTTGAGAAATAACTTTTTAGTCATACTCATCAAATCCTATTTTGCAGATTTCTGAGATTTATAATGCTATATATAAATTTTAAACAGGGATTCCTACAGAGCCAGGACAGTGCCAACCAGCTGAACTGCTTGGGAGAAACAGCACTGAAAATAAAAGGCAAGGTGGAATAATTTTTTTTTCTTGTGAGCCTTGAAGAATAATTTTGCTTTGCCTTTGTGCGAGTTTCCATGGAAACTCCTCTCCTGGAAATGTGCAGTTCTTCAGAGCACTCGTCCTGAATATAAGCAGAACAAACCTGATGCTGTGATCTATTTTAGTGCTGCCACGAGTTGCAGAAATCAAGGAATAATTGTTATATTCATAAAGAAGTCAGTCAACATGAAAATGAGTGTAATGGGAAAACAATGGTTTGGTTCAATCTTCCTTCTTTCTTTAGGTAAACACAACGCAGAGATATATATAGGTTTCTTACTGCATACATGAAATAATGAACAGCAGAACAGCAGTGAGTCACCAATAATCAGCCCAAATCTTTGCTTTATCCTATTAACTTGAGTGAAAGTAAAAAATAAAAATTTAAAAAAAAATCCAAAATAATATAAGCAGATACAAAAATCACTTTGTCATCTACAAGGAATAAATGAGTAGAGAATTCCATTCTAAATGAAGATGGAAGTAATAGGGATAATGCTTTCAGTTCACAAAGAGTTTGGTATTGATTAAGGAAGTCCATGATGCATATCATAAGTAGGACTCATGAAACAGGACTTCCAAGGCGGGAAGTTTTTATAAGAACACTGTGCCAAAAATACTGTGTATTATAGAAGGACAGAAATTCCCCAAATTCACAGAGGTACAGAGTTAGGAAAATGAAGCTGCCAGGTTTCTGGGTGGGAGAAGGAAGGGAAGCAGTGTTTATTAATAGTGTAGTCTCCATCTTGTACTGCTCTGGTTTCCACGGGGCCAGTATTATTCAAGGATGTGCTGGGTATAGCTGGAGGTGGGGACCACAGCAAATAGGACAGGTGTGGTCCCTTCCCCCAGGAAGTGTGTCTCCCTACAGAAGACAAAGGAGACAAACACAGAAGAGCTAATTTTACACGTATTGAATGTAATTCAATACAATTATGAAGTATTCCACCAAAGAGAAGTGCAGGATTCCATGAGAGAATGTAAAGAGGGACCCAAACCTTACACTTGCTATCTCCTTTCATTCTCACAGTAATCCCTCAAGTTAGGTGCTCGAATTCTGTTTCACAGGAGATAGCAGAGGCATAGAGAAAGTAGGAAATAACCCCAAGGTCAATCCCAGGATCTAAATGGTGGCAGCCATGTTCAAGCCAGTGTTGGTGTGTCAGGGTTTATGGTCTTTTCCTATGGCGCGTGATTTGTGAAATGACTTGATTTTATATTATATGCTTAAGAACTAGAGAGAGATAAATACATTTTATCAAGAGATGCTGGAATTTGTGTAATGTCTAGATCTTTCTGAAGCACTTTCTTAATAAGCACTAAGGGATTCTCCTTTTAGGAACCCTTTGGAATTGGCAGTTCTATCATAAAGACTCTCATTTAAATGTTTATGATTTGCTTAAGACACAGGCCATTCCTGGTTAGGATTCTCAAGTGCAAGCAAATGGCTGGGCACTTCAGCGTGTTCACATAACTGCACTGGCAGGCTGACTTGAAAACTAAGGGTGCTCCCCACTCAGCCCTGGCCTGCCACTGCCTCCCCTCATTGGCTTTGGTATCTGGATACATGTCTGTCTATCAACTATATTTATTCAACCTGAAATCTCTTCTTTAGCTTTGTGCTATCGTGACAAACACAGAGCTTTGTCACTGTAGGTGTTTGACAGTTAAAGAAAATAAAATTAGATTAAATCAAAATTGAAAATTACTTTCCTGCAAGTACTTATAACAAGTATGTTTATTAAACATTATTATTTCAACTGGATCCAAAATCCACATAAAAGAGCATGTTATTCAAGGATTTGCTGGGTAAAGTTGGAGGTGGGGACCACAGCAAATATGACAGGTGTCCTATATGGGTTGGGGATGTAGCTCAGTGACAGAACACATGCTTACCATGCGGGAAGCCCTGGGTTTAATCACCAGCACACATACACACAAAAATCCAAATATAAACATATATATGCACACAACTCTCTACACACACACACACACACACTGTCAACTAATATCAAATGTATCTTTCCAGGAGTCTTATTTTTGGAAGAAGTTTGTAGTTACTGTTGTGATGACGTTACTCTGAGGTCTGATTTGGAAGGAGTCAAACTTCCTTCTTCTTGTGAAGCTGAGGGCAGGGATGAAACATCAATCACCCTGATATGATCTCTAACTCTCCCAGCTCTCTGGAAATAAAGGCTTTCATCATTTCTATTCAGTTGTTAGGCCAGTTTTCTGCTTTCCCAGAACTGTAAGCTTTGTAACCTTAGAGGTGGCCTCCCTTTCTGGCTTACTGTAAACAATAAAGAACAGCCTACAGGTCTGGTCTTTAGAACATGCTTCGTTATCCACTCTGGAGAAACATGGTGCAAAACACCTGGTGCAACGTGTGCAAAACATCGTCCTCAGGAAAGGAGTGCTCCCATTAGCCCAGATTACTCACACCGCGGGGGTGGAGGGTGCTATGCTTTGCCATGTTAGGAAAAATGAGCCTTAGAAGAATGTAAGCTCTGCCTCCTGTGTTTAGATCCTCTTAGTTTAATTCAGTCTCGGTATTTACTAAGCACCTAAGATACGCCACATGTGGTAAAAAATGCTATATGAAAGTGAATCAAGGCAGACACTGCCCTTAAGTGGGGATAGACATATAGTAATGGACAATACCCGCTAGTTTGAGAACCAGATCTCTCTTCCTGTGCCTCTCACAGGCCCCTAAGAGTTGCTGTGTGTGTGCTCTGTCACTCACACACACACACACACACACACACACCACAGAGACACTAGCTCTTTTCCCCACGGGAATTCAAGTAGAAAAAATTACAGAAAGCATTAATGATATATAGATATTACAATGACCAACTGCCCCTAACTCATAATCTTCCTCATTCCATATATATTTTCTGACAATATCACACAGTCTCCAAATTTGGCCAGTCCAGCATCCAACTGTAGACCAGAGTTTTAACAAGGATTCTTGACACTGGGGTATCTCATCTCTAAAGATAAATACAAGTACAATGATGTTTCTCTAATTCTTTAAAAATTTGCCTCTAAAATCCTAGAAATTTCAAACGAGGGTACTTCTTTTGATTATGCTAAAATCCACTGATCTCTTTTTTTTTTGGGGGGGGGGGACTTCTATTGATTTTTATGTCACTCTGTATTCCAACACATCTTAATGCATGTTCCTCATAACACTAGCCCAGGCGAAACTCATGAGAAAAGTGGTGTTGAACCGAGTTCTCTGATAAGATAAATTTGGAAAAGTCTACACATTACCTTTCAGAGGTAAAGTCACTGAGAAGTCTCACAACATAAAAATTCAATTAATTTTATTTAAACCAGTAGTTTCCTAATTTACTTGGTCAAAAAACTCTTTGATCATAAAACATTAATATCCTGAGCAACTAGGTTTTCAGGAAACACAATTGTAAATTGATACTTTTAGAAATATTTGGATAGGAATGAAAGACTTTCATTTTCTAGAGCTACGATAATATTATTCATCCTTTCACAAGTATTTATTGAGCATCTACCATATGCTAAGTACTTAACTCCTGCTTGTTAATGTAATGTAAGTTTCATCCATAGGATTCATAGGTCCTCTAAGCAGGTGACATACGAAGAACCCCCTCAAGCTCTGTAGGCAAGCACCAAGTCTACTTTGGATTAGCCCTGTTATAAACCATAATATTCCTTCGTTCTATCAATTGATCTCCAGTTGCATTTTTATTACTGACTTCCAACATTATGCTCTGCATCCAATTACTGGATTTTTTCATATTGTCCCAAACACATCTAAATGTCTCATTAGGTTTCCTATTTAGTTCTCCTGATCTGAGTCTTATAGTCCCCACCAAGACTTCAAGGCAATTGGAACCACGTCTCTAGGAGTGTGCTCAGAGCTAAGTCCCTGACACCTACTGCCACCACCTGTCACAAGGCCCCCATACTATACTTCTTTTTATTTTTTCAGACCTTCTATGACTTATCACATGACTTTATCTGTCTGTTGCTTGATTCTAGTCATTTCCAATTTCCTCTATCTTACATCAGCCAAGTCCTACTTGTGGAAATTCTCTCTCTCTCCCATTTCTGGAATTATGCTGTCCTATTTGGTTTTCCTTCTTCCTCTCTGAATATTCTTTTCCCACTTCCTTGATGGGTTTTATTTTTAGCTATAGTTGCTTAAACAAAGTCTATGCTCAGGCACAGTCCCAGACCCTGGCCTTTTCTTTCTCTGCACTCTCTAACTGACAGCTCATTAAACCATCAGCACTTCAACTACAACAACAAAAACACATGTAATCAAGTGTTAAAATATGACTTATCTTTCATCTTTGCTAAAACCTACAAATTTGTGAAGTCCAAATGTGAACTTCCTGAGTAGATGTTTATACACAGCATATTAGACACTTCAGCAACTTCTGTCCATCAATAGGTACTTGGAGATTAGAACATGATAATCACGAATATCATTGTAAGTAAGCATCAAAATTTACATCACATTTTATTTTTCTATATTTATTGTGGAATACAAATATCTACTACATCTTTCCTCAAGAATGTGTAAAATGTCTTGATTTTCATTCTGTCTAGCAGCATTAAACAGTCCACAAAAGCCATTAAAATAAATACTCTAGGCAGGAGGTATAGCTCAATAATGATGTATTACATAGCATACAGGAGGCCCTGGGTTCAAGTCTCATCACACTCCCAAGAAGGACTCCAAATCCCATTATTTAACATGTGTCTAAGGCAAATCAGGAGTTAAAATGGATTTCATATATAAAAGCCATAATAATTCCCTGATTCACTATTAGAACAACTGGGTGTCTTTTTCATCTGAAGTGACAGATTGTTATGATAATTATTAATGGTGTGTTGTACCTCTCAAGTACTTTCAGGTTTTCTGTTTTCACTAGATTCCAGTGAGGAATAGGGAGTACAAATTAAGGTGTACATTTTATTGTTTGGATTTGGGTCACTAAGAGTTTAAGTGACTTATTCAAGATCATATAGATAAACCCCATCAGAATCCACACTCTAAAACTGCTCTTTCCTGTTCCTCAAGTACAAAAGCCTGAAAGTTTTCACACATGTAGTATCTTGTAGTTACTCCTATGACAAATAATCAATGTATTTGAGAAACACACTAATGTTACATAGAATGTAAATTTTAAATACTGTTTATTTTATAGGGACATTTTATAAATAAGAAAAAGTGAGACCCGGAAGTTTTAAAACTTGACCAAGTTCAAAGAAAACTAAAAAACATTGCACAACCAACATCACAAAGATATAAAAGCCACAGCATAACACATTAAATTCTGACATTTCATTTGTAAGATAATATAGATAACAGAGAATGTGGTTAGATTTTACCGTTTCTAGTGTCTTCATCAGCTTCTGAATGCATTTTCTGGTTCATTTTTCATCTCTAATGTTGGAGTTGAATTTGTCCTTTAACAATTCACAGAGCTAATTTCTAGAGGGAAAAAAATGATGTGGGATGAGTTATTTATTGAGGTCAATCACTTAATTTCTTGTACTATTTTGAGGCAATTGGGCTAATAATGACTTTTTAAAGTCTGCCCTTTGTAAATTTCTTTTGCCCTTTTATAGAACTATTATTGGCAATACAGCAATGATATCTAAAGTGAACATAAACTCATGAGTAGCTAAATCCTGATACATCAAAAATAGTCTGATATTCCCTTTAAAATAATATTCTATCATTTTTAGAAAGATAATGCTTGAAAAGAGTCATACACTGTACTTAGGGAAGCAGTTTATTATTGAAGTGAAATATATCTATAAAATGTTTCCCACTGGTTTCCAGATGTGGGTATACTTTCAGCTCAGCTCTTCTTTGGTGTATATGCATGTTTACTACTTTGAGTTGATGAAATCTGGCTTATAAATTTCTTAACAGCTGGTTAACATATAACATAGATACAACTATGTAAGAAAAAAATTTCAAATAATGACAATAGTAAGAATGGGTTTTGAAAGCATATATTATTATCATCTAATAAAGAGCAATAATTCAAGTACAGAAATAGTAGTGATTAACCAGTTTTCAACTTATAGTTTCACATATGAGTAAATGCATGTTTGGTTTCAATGTATATTTATTCTGCAGGTTATTAAAACAGAAATGTAATCTATTACATATACACATTTCATGCATATACATACGTGTGTGTGTGTGTGTGTGTGCGCGCACGCGTGTGAAACTTTAAAGTAGTAAAAATCTGAATTCTGAATCTGACTCCACCAACCTGGCTAAGTTTAGTCTCAAGTTCTTCATTTATAGAAATGACAATCATCAAGTCTGCTGAGATGTTTCAACAAGAATTAAATATGTTAACGAACTGAAGATTTCTTACCATAGAACATGAAAAATAATAGATAGCTTTGATTGTCTTTCTTATCATGTCTTTGCTTTCATACTTTTTCCATAGGACCATATTGATTCTTATATATCCTTAATTGTAAATAATCGAAGAAAATTTCTATTTTATTTGAGTGTAAATGTACAATTAAGGATCCTGAATTCTTTGCTCCAATTTCAAGCATAAAAGTTACACTTGGACTTTGTTGTTGTTTTGGGCACCATTTAAAAAAAAAAGGGAAAAAAAAGTTCATTTATCACTTTCCTGAATTCTGAATTCTGTATTGTTATGTTCATGATCTTTTTCATATCTTTATCTAAAAGCAAAGTCTTTTATTCTTAACTGTGATCTATGACCAGAGTATATTTCAAGACTCAATATTCTGAAGCATAACACCAAATGTTTCTTTGAGTAATTCTTCTCAAGGGAAAGTAGCAGTATGAAACAGATCACAGTAATCCACTGTCCAGAAAAACGAAGGAGTCTTAACCTGATCTCACTATAAACACTACAAGTAAATAGAAATCGTGGTTCTTATTGACACTACTATTTCCTCCCCTAGATATTTACATCGTTTTTCTTTGAAAATTTTGCCTGGAAATCATGCTGTCAGAAGAAATAATAACAAATGACAACCAACCTAGAACAGGCATTCAAAAATTTAGAGATTTGTGATAACACAATACCATCTCCTGGAAATGAAAGTGATCCAACTACATCATGGAACCCTATCCTGTTCTACTTACACTGGAATACTTGTTCAACATTAATTTGGTTGATTTCCACAGTCAAACTAATTTCATATTTTTCCAATTTGCAAGTTGCAATATAATAGTGAGTCACAGAAATTGTTACTGAACCCAATCCATCTGCTTGCTGCTCAAAAAACAGTCTCAGGACATGATAGTTGGTGGGAAAGAAATCAGGTTTATTCATGTGCAGACACCTTAAGAAAATAGGTGAGGTATGTATCATCCTGATAAAAAGACAATCTTCGAGAACTCAAGTATGTGAAAGAGTTTTTATAGGAATGGAAAGAGAGGTTCAGGGAGCAATAGGCACGAAGACTACAGTGTTAAGCAGGATCTTCCTCATTCAGGGTGTGTGTCCACCCCATCCACCACTAGAACATAGCAATTGGCTTTGACCTTCTGGGACTAGCACCTGCAATTCTTTAGTACTTTACACAATACTTTTTCTGCAACATAAACATCATAGCAATTTACATGATTTGTGTTAGTTGATGCACAGAATCAAAGAATAATGTCACCAGATGTCCTGGGTTCTGTAAATCTAAAAGATTATTTAGCAGCTGACATCTTAATAATTTAGTTGTTACTTTTCTTTCAAATTTAGAATATCAGGCAAAGGGAGGGGAAGGAAGTCAAAGAACAACTGGCAAATGGTGGCTACTGTTTCAAAATCAGATTAGTGTGTTATAAACAGCACTTTTCAAAGTAAAGGAAAAAACAGAATAATAAGAATGAGATTAAACATAGTGAGATGTAGCAAATATCAGATTGCATTATATAGAACAATATTTAAAATCTTATTTTGTGAAATTTATTTAGTTCTGCATGTGTACTCCTGAGGAGTGATATAAGACATATTTCTTAGGGGAACTGCTATAGTTTGAATGTTTGTGTCCTCTCCAAAACTCATGCTGAAACTTAATCCTCAATACAACAGTATTAGAGGGTGGGGTCTTCAGCAAATGATTAGGTCATAGGGCCCTACCCTCTGGAACTGGATTTTAAAAAGGCCTGACACAACATTCATCCCCTTCTGCCCTTCTGTCTTCTGCCATGTGAAGATGCAGAGACAGATACCATCAATGGAACAGGCCTATATCAGACACCAAACCTGCTAGCACCTTGATCTTGGACTTCCCAGCATCCAGAACTAATGAATAAATTTCTGTTGTTTATAAATTACCCACTCTTGGTTATTTCGTTATAGCAGCACTAAAAAAGGACCATAGTTAAAATTTTGTGAAACTAACTAAAATGGCATACTAAGCACCATAAACCACCTTGATGCCACTTCAAAGAAAGGCTTATTGCTCAGTTGCTCAAAGTGTTATTATCAGAAACCTTCAGCCATTAATCCCTTATAGGATTGTCTCCGATGCAGAGGGCTATCTCATACCTTTCTTCAGGTCTCAACATCCCTAGGGCCCACCACATCCAACAATTAATGAGGAGGAGAAAAGACCAGGCTATCCCACTCCAAACAATAGCAACTCTGAAAGGTCATTCTAATTTCACAGCTCTCCATGAGGTCGTTCTCCCTCTGCCCAATCCTGTTTCCTTCCTTTTTCTTCCACAGATATGTATTCCAAGACACTCCCTAGTAAACATCTGCTACCCAGAGAATTCAACTTGTGATATCAGTTGATAGACTGAGAAGTTCTGTAAGCCATGTCAGCTGAAAAAGGCAAATATATAATAAGAAAATATTTTTACATGAAATATAGTACTTTTCAATGAAAATTTCAAGACTATTACTTTAATCATACTCTTTTTTACCCTAATGGCTGCTAATGCATTTGATCAAAATGGGTACACCCATTTCTTAACAATGATTTGCTGGTTGCCATTTTTTTTTCTTACTCCTTAACTTGTACAGCTGTGCTATCTCAAATGAACTAGGCTGAAGTGACAATGAATAGTCCTTCATTTTTTTCTGTCAGGTCTAGTTTCCATCATCCCATTCCAGCAGCTTTATAGATATTCTTTGTCTTACAAATATGGCTACATCAAACAGCCAGAAGCAGGGAGCTTCAGGTGGGTTGTTACTACTAGTGAACATTCAAGTTATGTGTATATAAAACTAACAAAGGAGAAATGATGCAAACGTTGTTTAATAATTTGGTTGTGTTTTCTGAGACAATCGCATAAAACTTTCATAGTTGGTGAAATATCCTTATAGAAAGTAAAATACTAGTTGTTTGTTTGTTTGTTTCTAGAATATAAACATTCACAACAGAGTCCAAATCAATCATTTTTACTAATTTGGTCAGATCCATTTAAAAAAAAAAGGAATTCATTGATTTCTGTTATTTTAGTTATTTTTCTAAAATTAAAATATTTACTGCTGTTACACAGGCTAACATCTTGATCCAACTCGGAGGCTATATTTTCATCTTCAAATATATTCAAGTATATGTTCTCTAGTTAGGAAGAACCAGTGGTGTCAGGTGGTCAAATGCAAGAGGAAAACACTTTTCACAAAAGACAGAGAAAATCAAAGAATTTATAAACTGAAAAATTCTCAAATAAGGACATTAGCAAAATTCATGCCAGCTTGATGAGAAGAAGCATTTATTTACCTTTGAATACTTCATTTGAATATTATCATTATAAAAACTCCAGCAAAAAAAATTATATGCTCAAATTTTCTTCCATTTCATTTACAAGGAAAAAATAGTGATTTTTTTTTTCTGTAAGTAAGTCAAGTCACATAGGGGAAAAAAAGGGGGGGGTTGAAAAGTAGAATTGAATCCTGTGCTTTCAATAAACTGAGGTTTGTTTTTCTTCCATTCTCGGAATATACTCAGAGAGTAGATGGAACATCAGGTGGGTGTGAGCAAGGGGAACAGGGTTATGAGCTTTGACCTAAGCCCCCAGCCACCATGGGAATGAATTCAAGGAAACAGCTGCAGTCTGGGGTCTCTTAATAAAGGGATGCAGGGATTCCGTGTGACCTGGCATTCCGGGTGTCTCCGATGATGGTCAGCCAGATTTCTTTGTTTCTCATGCATTTTCTGTGCTGGGAATATTCCTCTGGCTTTTCAGCCTTCTCCCAGACCTGTCACTCTATTTTCAGAGGGCAGCAACTATGGCAGCCTGAAGTGGTGACCCAAAACAAGGCCCCTTGTCTGCCTTTTCTTTCATACTACAAATGAAGCCTCGTATGACAAAAATGACTGAAGAGGCCCAGAGCTAGATTACAGGTTGAAGGAAGGTTCCTCAAGGATCCACTTGCAGATGGGACTGTGCACTACTAATCTGCCAAAGCTGGACAGCATCTAAGAGGAAACTATTTTTCTTTGGAATTTCAGATTCCACGTACTTGCACTTAGTGAGAATGGGAAAGAAGTAAGAATTTCAGCATGATTTGACTGGAGCCGTATTCATCCCCATCACCTGTCCTGTCATAGCCAGAACAATGAGTTAGTTACATCCATTTTAGTTCAGATCAGACCTCTTGGCCAGGCACATAACTTCAGGCTTTTATTGCAAAGAGTTCTCTTTTATTACAAGACGTTTCTCTTTACTCTAGGATCCAACAAAGCGAGAAGATTGGAGATTTTCTATTTCTGTAGCTAGACCCCTATACTCAGAATGTTATTCAGTTACTCTGATGACAGACAATTAAATGAGTTGAATTGCCTTTCAACGCACAAACTTCAGATCATTCCATATGCCAAGAGGGAAACACCAAAGGATCCTCTGACACAGTATACCTCTGGATACTCTAGAATAAATACAAAAAGGAAGGAGCCTAAGGTAAAATAACTCAAATAGTTTGATCATGTTAATTCTAATCACACTATCTGAAAGAATGATGTACTTGTCAAAGAAAGGTAAAATATTCATACAGTGGCATCAATAAAAGGCAGCATTATAGGCTCATATATATAAACTTATAAATAACAAATGTTTTCTGATTTAATTTGAGACAATTTGGCACTGGCACCAGCATGGAGTTATGTTGGCTTTTGGTAATAATTTACATTTTTCCATGGTTTCTGGATGCCATCCCTCAAAGTCTTCCAGTGGGTTTCTTTAAGTGATTTCCAAACAGTTTAATTTAGCCATCTCTCCAAGAGGGAAGAGCTTAGTTCCTCTCTAATTATATGACCTGATTCTGAACTGTGAAAGTTAAATGATGCTAATTAGTAGGACAGGCTGGGAATAAAAGGGGCAGGAAAAAAGGCTTTGTTTTTTCACCCTTTCACCTCCCATTAGTCACTTTCCTATGAATACTTTGGGTTCTCAGAGGAATTTTCAAAGTATGCGGATTCCTCACTTTTATGCTTCTCTAGATAATAAGCATTATTCACATTGGAATCCTTCCTATTCTTTGCAATGATTTTTTTAAATAGATATTCTTAATAACACTATGGCCATTTATTTATGTACATAGTATAAATTTTTTTAGCTTAGAAAAACAATCTTGAAAGAAGGGTGTCCTTTTTTCTGTTAATGCAAAACAAATTGCCCCAAATCTTTGTTTGTGGGGGGAGGGGTAATGGGGATTAAACCCAGGGAAGCTCTTACCACTGAGCTACAACCCCACTCCTTTTATTTTGTATTTTGAATCAGGGTCTCACTAAGTTGTTGAGGATCTCAGCCAAGTTGCTGAGGCTGGCCTCGAACTTGCAATCCTTTTGCCTCAGCTTCCCAAATCTTAACAAATAGAATGTGTTAATAAAAATTTGTTATTTCACCCATTGTCTAAGAAATGGGAATCTAGAAATGGCATACCTCTAGAAATGGCTTTACCTCAAGGTTCCTCTTGGTTTCAGTAACTGTTTATATTTGACTAATTGGATAAATCAGAATTAAAGCCTGAAATATAGGCAAATAATATCCTTAAAACATCAATTTCCTTTACCAGTGGCTCTAATCCCACAATTTTATCTCAATCACCCCATAAATGGTGAAGAAACACAAATGTATGCAATTTGCAATATATATATATGCAATTTGCAAAAAGAAATGTATGCAATTTGCAAAAAAAAAAAAACTGAAATTTTTTGGGGGGCAAAGTTGTCGAACAACTTTCCATACAAATGGAATCATAGAACTTGAAGAATATGATAGCATCTAGGAAATTTGAAAAATATACAGTTGTTTTCTAACCTCCATGTTCACCCCAACCCCCCATTTTACATGTTCTCCAGATTCCTGATCTAGTGTATTTTATCACACTTCCAGATCTGCTTCTTGTTTCTAAAATATGTGACTGTGAACGTTGTGCTTGATGTGTAGTAGTAGTAAAAATGATGACCACGTGTCGAGAATGTAAAATGTGCTGACTTCTGCAAGAGACCTTTAAATATATTATTTCTATACATTAAATTTTAAAAATATAAAAAGCATTTTCCCTGCTTCTGCAATTTAAAGTGAAGTAAAGCACTTCTAGATAAGTAAATAAACCTTAGCAATGTAAGAATGCTAGGACGTGTCATGGATCTCTCCTTTTAAGAACAAAGTCCAAGAAAATTCTCACTACATTTCTGAAAAAAAAAGTAAGAATTATGTAAGCTAAACAAGCAATTCCAAAATGTCTGTAATATAACATTTTGAGAAGAGACTGACAAATTTCATACTTTAAAAATAACAAAACCACAGTGTTCATGGGTTCACTCATTCATTCAACAAAGGCTCAGTAAGTGTTAATTGTGTACCAGGTGCTCTGTTTGTAAGCTGTGAACTAGATATATTAGGTTTCACTCTTACTTAATAAATAAATCACAAAATGTCAGGTAGTGATGTATAATAAGTATAAAATTTTAAAAAGTTAGCAATGTAGTAAGGGAACAGAAAGTTGTAAAGGAAAGACTTCTCTCTCAATGAGGCAATATTTTGAGAAGCAATCTGAAAAATATAAAAGAGGTAGGCACAAAAAAGGCTTTGGTAAGAACTGTTCCAGGAAGTGAGGAAAACAGAAGGAAGATTCAGGTGCAGGCAAATCTTGACCTACTTAAGGCAGCAAGAAATCTAATGTGAGCAGCTGTCATGGGGGCCAAGGTAGATACAGGGCATAAGGCAAGGGTTTGTCCATGTATGGCCTGATAGGTCACTGAAAATACCTGGGCTCTTACTCTAAATATCCTGGGAAGTCTTTAGAAAGCATTGATGAGGAGACTAAAATGACTGAATTTACATTTTAAATAGATTGAAATCTGCTATATGAGGATTAGATTGTAGGCAGGAAAATATGGAAGAAGAATGACCAGTTAGGTAGCATTGTAATAGTCCAGGCTAGAAATAGAAGTTACTAGGATGAGCTGGATATCATGGAAGGCGTGAAAACTAGTTCAATTCAGAAACCAGTTTAAGTAGGACCGAAACACTACCTGGTGGGTTGGGCTAGACTGTGAGAGAAAGAAAAAGTCAAAGACAAGCCCTGACTTTTCAGCTTAAGATCATGAAAGAATATAAATATTATATACTGAATAAATAAGAAAAGGGAAGAATGAATTTTGCAGTGAGAATGTGACATTCTAGATTCATATTTTACATGTTAATTTTGAAATGCAGTGAAATGCCAAAATAGAAATATGGAGTAAACAAATACATGTAAGCATTTAGGACTTAAAGGAAAAGGTTAGTGAAGGAAATTAGAATACAAGATTCATCAGTATTAAATGGCATTTACAGCCATGAGATTGTATGAACTCAACTAAGAAGGAAAAACCACTCCCAATGTTTAGAAGTTTGGGAAAACAAGAGGGACAGTAGAGAAAGATCATGAAGGAGCAACACTGGATTAGAAGGATATTGGTGGGGGTCTGATGTCCCATGGGCAGATAAAGAAAATATAAGAAAGCACAGAGATTTTCCTGTGGGAACAATGAGCACAGTGTTAAGATTAGAGGAGTTGGGGGTGGGAGGTGGGGTCATATCATAATGGTCTGACACTGATAACTTGGGTAGCAAGGACTTTTGGTGGTAACCAAGTTAGTCCAGGTTGGTTTTTTTGTTGAAGGTATATTATGATTGGTTAAAGGCGTAGAAAGATAATTCTCTGCTTCTAAATAAAATTGAATCATGCTGAATATAGGGATTGATCTTTATCATAAGTGGTGCTAGGAAAACTGGAATTCCATATGTAGCAGAATGAAATTAAACCCCTATCTCTCACCCTGCACAAAATTCAACTCAAAGTGGATCAAGGACCTAGGCATTAGACCAGAGACCCTGTACCTACTAGAAGAAAATGTAGTCTCAACTCTCCATCATGTCAGCTTAGGAACCAAATACCTCAAAAATACCCCTAAAGCACAAGAAGTAAAATCAAGAATCAATAAATGGGATGGATTCAAACTAAAAAAGCTTCTTCACAGCAAAGGAAACAATCAAGAATGTGAAGAGTGAGTCTACAGAATGGGGAAAAAATCTTTACTACATGCACATCAGATAGAATATTAATCTCCAAGATATATAAAGAACTCAAAAAGTTTAACACACACACACACACACACACACACACACAAAATCAATAAGCCCTAAAGTACTAAACAGGCACTTCTCAGAAGAAGAAATATGAATGGTCAAAAAATATATGAAAAAATGTTCAACACCTCTAGCAATCTGGGAAATGCAAATTAAAACTATGCTGAGATTCCGTCTCACTCCAGTCAGAATGGCAATTATCAAGAAAACAAGTAACAAAAAATGTTGGCGAAGATATAGGGAAAAGAGTACACTCATACATTGCTGGTGGGACTGCAAATTGGTGCAACCACTCTAGAAAGCAGTATGGAGATTCCTCAGAAAACTTGGAATGGAACCAAAACCGTATGACCCAGTTTATCCCACTCCTTGGTGTACACCCAAAGGACTTAAAATCAGCATGCTACAATGATGCAGCCACATCAATGTTTATAGCAGTTCAATTCACAATAGTCAAGCTATGGAACCAAACTAGAAGCCCTTCAATAGATGAATGGATAAAGAAAACGTGTTATATATACACAATGGAATATTAATTAGCCATAAAGAAGAATGAAATTATGGCATTTGCCAGTAAATGGATGGAATTGGAAACTATCATGCTAAGTAAAATAAGCCAATTCCAAAAAAAAAAAAAAAGGCTTAATATTCTCTCTGATATGTGGATGCTAACAAACAATAAGGGATGGGAAAGGGAAGAATAGAAGTTCATTGTATTAGACAAAGGGAATGATGGGAAGGGAATTAGGAAAGACATAACTTTCTTTTGTTCATGTATGAATATGCAACCAGTGTAATTTCACACCATGTTCAACCACACGAATGGGATCCTAACTAGAATAAGCTATATTCCATGTATGTATAATATGTCCAAGTTCACTCTACTGTCATGAATATCTAAGAAGAACAATTTTTTTAAAAAAAATCCCAATTTGGCCAGGGATAGTGGGGCATGCCAGTAATCCCAGCAACTACAGAGGCTGAGGCAGGAGAATCACAAGTTTAAGGCCAGCCTCAGCAATTTAGCAAGACCCTGTCTCAAAATAAAAAGGACTAGGGATGTAGTTCAATGGTAAAGCACCCCTGGGTTTAATCCTCAGTACAAAAAAAGAAGGAAGAAGGAGGAGAAGAAGGAAACGGAGAAGAAGAAAAAGGGGGGGGCAGTCCTAATTTGTCCCAATTACTAGGGAGGCTGTGGCAGGAGGATTCAAGTTTCTCAGCAACTCAGAAAGACCTTGTGTCAAAATAAACTAAAAGGAGTTGCAGACTTAGCTTAGTGATAGAGAACTTGCCTAGCATATGTGAGGCCCTTGGTTCAATGACCAGTATCACCAAAAAGTAAAAAATAAAAAAATAAAAAAATTCAATTTGTGAAATGCTTAAAAAGTCATTGTTTTCTGATCAATTTAATTTCCTGGATAGCTATCACTTTCAAATTTCAAATTATTCTCAACTATCTTTTCTTCGATATTCTGTGTACTTCAGTGTATACGAACAAACATGGGTTAGTACTCTTTATGAGTATGATTTCTCATTTTGCATAATTATAGGCAGAAACTGCCTAGTGGGCCACCCTCACATTTTGATACAGGGAAACCAGCTTAAAATTACTGTCTAGGACAATCTCTAGTCAGGGAAAAAAATTAAAAAAAAAAAATAAATATATATATATATATATATATATATTAGGATAAATGCTGGTACTTAGAAAAGGAAAGAAAGTTTCAACATGCCCCCCTTGCCTTGGTCATAACAAGTGGCTGACAAACTGCCCTATGCACTAGCTGGAACTGCCCACTCTATCAGATGACCTGGTGACAGTACAGGTGCCAATCACTATGCAGCCCTCAGGTCTTGAGGATCAGAAGCTAGACCAAATGTGAGGTGGCAAAAAAGGTGACAGGGAGGGCTTACATCCCCACATCCCTCCTTTCTTTATATCCTCAAATAAGCAAATAAATAATTTTTTTAAAATATAGGAAATCAGAGATAAAGTGTAACATTAATATATTTGGTAGTTATTTATATAGCATAGAAGTATCTAGGCTATTGGTCAATTCAACTTTAAAAACAAGAGGGTTTTCCTATATAAAAAAATGCATACAAGATCAGTTATTATTAAAATGACTTCAGTAATGAATAGTATACTTCACTGTGTTCAGCCTCAAATACAGTTATTTTCTATACAGTTTAAAACTGGGTTATAAATACAGTAATAATCTAAAACGTTAAGATTATTCTATCCACATGTGAAAGGTGTTCTGCCCTTTTTATGTTCTTTTGTTTTGGGTTCTCTAAAATTTCATAAACTATACATAATATTCCTAAATTACCTGACAAAAATTACTTTTAAAACATTCTTTTTTTTTTTTTTTTACATATTCTTTCAGTGATGGAACTCACATACCTACTGACTGGTTACTATAAAATATAACTTATTTCACCAAAGAAATGTTTTCTATATCAAAACAATTTATATGATAGAACATCTGTTTTCTCACACAAAGTATTTTTTATTTTTGCTAATAATTTCAAAATTCCTCAGAAATTGATTATATTTGAAAGCATCTTTATTTTTTATCCTGATAAATTAAGATTCAGAAAGGTTGACTGGTTTAGGCAAAAGCATAAGTGATTTCTAGTTTTCTTTATTCAGTAACATGAAAATCAAGCACTATGTCCTCCATTCTTACAGTATTCCCAGTGGACCCATCATAGTCCTCTATGTACACAAACAGCTCTTTCAACTCACAAACTCCTTTTGAAGAGAACAGAAGGACAAGAGATGTGTGGCTGGGAAGAGATTATGGGAAGGGATTATGATTCTTAACATACTTTGAAGGTGTGTTAAGTTTACTTTGTGCCCTATAAATCTAAACTCAGTAGGGTCTCATAATAGAGTTGCATATTTTTTCATATACAGAAAACCAGTATTTTACCTATATTTACGCATGTCATTCAAGCAATTATTGTTAGTTTCTACTTGATTTATTAGAAATAATTAATAACCCTTTTCCTCCCATTTTTCCCTACCCCATCCTCAGAACCTTCTAAATCTTACTGGATTAGACAATGCTACTTTTACACAATTTCTCTTGGAAATTGGCTTACTATATCCTTGTTTCTTAAATTATCTTGTTCTGGAAAAGAACACAATTGGGAACAGAATTCAAAGACATTGGGGTAGTACAAAGGGAACCCCTTTTTGCTTCCATGGTTGATTTAAAATGTCAACCATCCTCTTATTTTGATAGCTGACAAAATTAACTTTGTTGCAGCATATATATCTGTAGACAAGTACACCAAAAGCAGAGTTGAAAAACACTGTCATTTCCTTGGACAGGCTGTGGAGACAATTCAGTCTAACTCCAAATTTACCCAACAAAAAGGAGTGTCTTCCTAGTCAGGATGAGGGAAAGGAAGCTATAACTTGCAGAAATGAACCAAGGTCCTTCCTGAATTTGACTTCAAAGGACCCACAGAAATCTATAGTTTTCAGGCTTCTGTGCAGTTTCATGTCAAAGAAATTTAATGACAGTGACTTAAGCAAATAAAGATTTTCATATAACTGGTAATTCTACAGTAGGCAGTTCAGGGATGGTGCAAAAGCTCAAGGACCTCATCAAGAAGCCATGCTCAGGGCTGGGGCTGTAGCTCAATATTACAGTGCTCGCCTGGCATGGCAAGACCCTGGGTTCAATCCCCAGCACTGGTGGGGGGTGGGGGGAGGCAGCAGCCAGACTCCATCCCTCCTGCTTGACCATTTTAATATGTGTCAGTCATACCCCTGGCTGAAAGATGGCTTCAACTTCTCTAGACAGCTTATTTGTATTTGGACAAGAAGGAAGAATGAAAGTGCATAGATCAAACAGGAAAAATGAAAATTCAGTCATTTGAATCCTATTTATATCTCATTATCCACAAGTATCTGTCCACCAACCAGACTAGCTGGGGGCTAATTTGGATTGGGTAAGATAAAATCTCCACTCTCTACTCTCCAAATAGATTCGGTAGTAAGTACAAAGGGATAAATTTGCTAGGTAAAGTAAAGGATACCCCATTAAATTTGAATTTCAGATAAACATGAATCAATTTTATACAATAAGCCGCATGCAATACACAATAGGTGGCACAGGCGTATACTAAAAAATTCATTGCTTATCTGAAATTCAAATTTAACTGTGCATTGTATATTTTTACTTGCTAAATCTGGCAGCTTTAGAGAAACTAAATATTAGACAGGCAGCTAATATCTGCCATAGACCCCAAGCAGAATTTCTGCATTCCCCTGTATAATATTAATCCTTCTGATACCACCAATGTTGAAGTTGGAACATTAGAGAAGCCACTGAGGCAAGCATATAAAGCAGGGTTTATTTAAAAAGGGGTAACGTAGACTTCTCCTGCAAGGGAAAAGGGGTCAAGAAGCAAGGTGTTCTGCCCTTTTTATATGTCCTAGACTTCCTTTGTTCTCCTGCCTCCTTCCCCCTATCTTTCTCCCTCCTGCATACGTGACTTGGCCCAGGAATGCTCAGCGGAATGGCCAACAGGTGGGAAACAGGTGGGCTGAAGGGTGAAGGGCAGGATGGTGCTGCCCAGGACACATTAATTAACAACTTTACAGCTCCCTGTAAAGAGGGGCAATTCCTGGGACAAGTTACCTTAGCAACAGGTTGGAGTAGGGGGAGTTCTTGATAAGGGTGGAGGAAGGGCTCTGAAGGAATTAACATTTCAATCCCTCTGGAGACAGTCTCCAACTTGCAGGACTCACTTTAATTAGCCTCCGGATCCAACCTGATTCAATTCACCTTATCTATACTGACTGCCTAATTCTGGCTTCACTTTCTCTCTAACTTAAGAATTTAACTTCAAAGATTAAAGTTGGTTTTATAATTGCCAACTATGAGATAATTTTGTGTATCAATCAGCTAAGCCACAGTACCCAAATATTTTCTCAAACATCCACCTGTATGTTGCTATCAAGGTGTTTTGGATATTTTTTGTGTGTGAATGTGTGGTGCTGGGGATTGAACCCAGGGCCTTGTGCATGTGATGGAAGCACTCTACCAACTGAGCTATATCCCCAGCCCTTAGTTGAAGATTTTAAAGGAAAATACACTAAGGTCCTGTAAGGAAGAGGCAACTACCTCAATACTGCCTTTAGACTTCAGTAGCAGCACCAATTCTTCCCTGAGTGTTCAGCTAGTCAAGCAGACTGCCATGCAGATTGGGACTATCCAGCCTCCACAATCATGTCCTATAATCAATTCCCCAATTCCATACACACACACACACACACAGATGTATTAAAAAATACGTATAATCATATACACCCTAATGGTTCTGTTTTCTTTAGAACCCTAATATACTACCTGGGTCAAAAAATTGTGGAAAATATTTGATTAAAGAAACTTAGAAGTATAAGGAGGCCTACAAACCAATTGGAAAATATTCAAGCTGTACTCATGGACTCTTTTTATCTATTTTTGGTGCTGGGGATTGAACCTAAGTCCTCCTGCGCACACTTAACCACTGAGCTACGTCCCAGTCCCTACACCCACCCTGCCATTTTTTTTAAACTAGAGATAATATTTAGTTAATAACCAGCAACTAACTGATTTTTTTCACTGAATTCAAATCTTCATAACTTGCCTTGAAACGGCAGCTTCAGGTGAATTTAAAGAATGTTTTAAAATCTGCACTTGTTTTATATTCTAGTCAAGAGTAGATGCTTCAGAATACTTGACTTTGAATAATTATACATATTTTAATAGCTTTTTTTACCTCATAAAAATGAGTCTTATAAACTTCTTCACACAATTAATCTACTTGTGGGGTCAAAATGTCTCAAAGCAGTTCAGTAAAGTTGAGTAAAATCAGATACTAGTGTTAAGATAATTTTTAAAGGTTTGTACCAATGTATTCAGTTGCACACATTTTTAAATATTTTGCTAGACCTTGTATTAAAAAAAATATTTTCCATAAAAATACAAGTTTCTAACACTTTTAATGTGTTGATTTACCTTAACCTAAGAATGTGTCAACAGTGGTAACTTTATCAATATTTTTAAGAGGCTTCCTGGGTGTGGCAGGACAGCCTGTAGACCTTTGATTAAAAAAAAAAAAAAAATGCTCTAAGTGAAGGTTAAAAAAAATTACTCTTTGGTTCACTGTTTCAAATGTTTATTTAAAAAAAAAAATCTCTGTGAATCCAACTAGTACTAGATACAGTTTCTGTTAAAATTCAATATAGAAAATCAGAATTACCAACAGTTTAGATCCAATTTGAATTCAGAGTATAACATGCTAAACTATAAAAGAATAGAAAATAGGAAATAGGAAAAAAAAGAAGAAGAAGTTATTGCATAGTAAGGATTTTGAGGTTTTTTTTTTTTTCAAGCAACATGCTTCCTTTAGAAACAACTATGTAGAAGAAAATGACAGCACGCATTTTTGTTCTTCTTAAAGGTCAACCCAGCTTTGTCTTTTTGTAAGCTCAAAGTTTAAGTAAGAATGTACCTAAAACATTTTGCCATTCTTGTCCCTACTCTACATAGGTCACCCAAGTCGCTGTTTTCTAGCAGTTTGTCTTGCCATGCATGTTTTCCTCCTGGTGTGCCAGCCCTGTCTTCCTGCTGCTTAATTCAAGGTCAGATAAAAGAAATAACCTAGACCCCTGGGGATGCAGCTCTGTGGTAGAAGACCTGCCAAGCTTGTGCCAGCCCTCAAGTTCAATCCCCAGCACTGCAGAGAAATAAAATGAATAAATCAAAAGAAAAGAAGTCCCCTAGAATGGGTGTTCTCCTAAAGTGAAGAGACACCTCCTTAAACTGAAGCGCAGGTTATCCAAGTCATCATGCATGTGACTCTGAATCAGTCTGCCTATATGCAAAACACACTGCTCTACCCTCAAGAAGCCAGTCTCAAGATTGGGGTCAACAGAGACTCTTTAAAAATTGGTGAGAAATGAGGAAGAGTGACAGAAGAGAAATCTTAAAGAATGAGTGTTTCCCCTAGATGGGAAAAACAGTGGGAGAGGCATGAATAAAAACACAGGGATCCTGAAAGACTGGATCCTGTTTTCCCACCTTGCTGCTAGCCATGTGGATTCAGGGAATTACATGATGTTTTCCTGCCTTCTGTGATCTAAATTTGGGGGTGGAGGGGATATGAATATTACTTCCAGACTCTCACCATACCTCCCCAGGAAAAGATTAAATTCTTTTTCTTTTTTAGTTGAATGTTGACAAATTATGATTGTATATATTTGTGGGTACAAACTGATGCTATGTGTATAAAATGTGGAATGATTGAATCAAGCTAATTAACATATCAAATACTAATAATTTATTCCTTCTGTTTAGCTGGAACATTTATCCTTTTACCAACATCTCCCCAATGTCCCCCAAACCTCAGCCTCTCGACAACTCCACTGTGCTCTCTACTTCTATGAGTTTGGATTCCCTTATAAGTAAAAACCTGTGGCATTTGCCTTTCAAAGTGCCTGGCTTATTTCACTTGTATAATGTTCTTTGGGTTTATTCATGTTATTTTGAATGACAGAATTTTCCTTTTTTTAAGACTGAAAGGTATTCCATTGTACATACTACCTGTATATCCTACTTTTTTTATCCATTGATGGGCACTTAGGTTCATTGCATAACTTAGCTGTCTTTTCTAGCTCAGACTGATGATGTCTCCCTATTCCTCAGTGTTTTCATAATGATTGGTTAAAAAAAATTACAATACATTCCTATTATCCCATAGGCTAAGAAGGCTGAGGCAGGAAGATCATAAGTTCAAAGACAGCCTCAGGAATTTAGCAAGGTCTTAAGCAATTAGTGAGACCCTGTCTCTAAACAAAATATTTTTTATAAAGGGCTGGGGTGTGGCTCAGTGGTTAATCGACCCTAGCTTCAATCCACAATACCCCCCCCCCCAAAATTACAATAACCAGTGACATTTAGTGAAAAGAGGACTATATGGGGAGATATAACACGTGGATAGTCGTCCTGGACTCATCAATTAAAAGCTGTACAACCTTAAACATAAAATACTTGTGATGTTATAGCTTAGAGTAAAAAAGAAAAAAAAATGATAAGAATGGGTAGGTCTTATCTGAACCTCAGTTTACTCTTCTGCAAAATGTGATAAAAATTCCTGACTGAGGTGAGGAGAGGGTGGCAGGGGGTGTAGAGATGCTTTATGAAATTCTATATGTAAACGATCAGTGTAATCAGAACATTACATTTCAATAAGTGGGCGATTTCTTCCTGTTCTTCTTCTCTGCAGATTTCCTCCACTGGTCTTTGGATGCAGTGATATGTTCCCAAGATCCCTCAATTCATGGATTGTACATTCTAGGGATTATGGGAAAAATTTGGAGGAGTAACTAAAATAACATGTCAAAGTACTCAGTAAACTGAAGTGCCTTACATGTTTTTTTTTTTTTTTTGCTTTTTAAATTAAACTGTGCTCTCAAAAATTTAACTTTAAGCTTGTAAATTCATCAGATGTCAGTTCTCTTCATGTTTGTTAATTTCTTGCAAATAATCACAAAGTTGCTAAAAGACTGTAAAAACTCAGAAATCCAACTATAGAAGTCAGCAATTACTTTTTTAATGCAATAAAATGTTAATTCTTGAATTTTTTTTATTGTTTTATATGATTTAGTCTGTAGACCATAATCCCAAGTACATTGGCAAGTCTCTTGGAAATAAACAAGGAAAAACCTCTAAAAGAAGACATCTATTTTTAGCTTTTCACTAAACCATTTCTTGCTTTGCTGCTGTAGTTATTCCAAAATTGGTCACAGTTTTATTTGAACTAGTGTAAGGAGAAAAAAATAAACTTGTAAAATGGAATTTTAAATACGCACTACCAAATTTAATTGATTTTTAATGCAAGCATTAGGACAAACCATGTCAGATATTTATTACCATCTACTGCATTTGCAAAACAATTGGTCTACCCCCTTCCTGGCCTCAACCCAGTATTGACCCTGCTCAGACAGACACCCAGAGAGGGCAAGATGGGCTTCCTCCCCCAACACTCCCAGGCTGCATGTTGGCTGGGGCATTGTCTGGCCGATGGAATTCTGGAACCCAGCCAGAGCTGCAGTCTGTGTGTATGTGGTTTAGTTTTGTTTTTGTTTTTCATGAACACACACGTTTTGGCCTCAAATGTAGATAAAAGATAGCATAGGGGTGGGGAAGACCTTATTTTTTTAGGAGAGAAAACTCAGAAAAAAATAAGTTCTCAATGAAGTTTTCTAATGTTATAAGAAAAAATTTTAGTTAAGTAATTAAAATAGAATAGAATGGCAGAGAAAGAAAGAAAAAGCCAGGTGGGGTGGCACAGGCCTGTAATATTAGGTACTTGAGAGGCTGAGGCAGGAGGATCACAAGTTTGAGACCAGACTAGGCAACTTAGTAATAAGACCCTGTCTCAAAATAAAATTTAAAAGAAATAAAGAGAAAAAAGAAGGAGCCAAGCACCTCAAATTTTATTTTAAGAAATTGTCAGAAATATCACCAAATTATATATTATATAAATATATAATCTTATAAGTAGACACAAATTTTTATATTTTTAAAAGAATCCATCTGCTGTCTTCCTAGATGTTGCAAAGAAAATTATTTCCTTGGAGTAAATGTGCAAGTATAAAAAGTTTTTGCTGTTTAAAAATAAAATCCAAATATATATATATATATATATATAATTTTGCTTACAATTGTATTTATAGACTTTTCAAAGAATTACAATTAGTCTTTACATATATATAGAATATGGGGGTGTGTAAAATTTAATACTATCAGAGAATTCACAGATGGAAAAGTCTAAAAGACTACCTCCAAAAGATGATGTCAGCAAGCAAAGAAGCAGTGTACTCAGACACTTGTTTTTTAGTAAACTACAATAAAAGAGTTCAGAAAGGCATAGGCTGGCTGTCAGGAAATGAGCTTAAGCAAAGGAAATGGGAGATGTCTGGTTCAGGGGATTTGAGAAAGGCTTTTACCAGTGAGCACTTTTGTTTTGTTTCTCATGCAATGCCAGGATGCATGCCTTGTCTTTTACATGTACAAAAATGAAATACCAAGGTGATAAGATAACATCTGGACTATTCAAAGTCCCAGGTTTCTCTGTCACAGAAGGCTGCTCACTTGCAGTCCCTCCCAGCCTTGCTTGATGCGGGCTGAAAGGCTATGCTGGAGGAAAGTTTGTTATTAACAACATGATGAGCACTGGTGCTTTTCCCAAGGTGAAAACTAAAGCTGCAGCAACTATTCTTTGGCAAGGAATTTGGCACTGGGACATTGAAAGGTCACACTGAGTCATCTGCCAAGATTCTCCCAGACAGTCCAAATACACAGAGGTGCATGAAACTGTACAAATCCATGGCTGACGTCCCTGTAAATCCATCCTGTATTAATCTACAGCCTAATTTAAATGTTTGCTTATAGCATCTGAGACCCTAACATTCCTGCCACAATTACCATAGATTATTGGCCCTAAATCCTACCTACATAGAAGTTCTAAAATGTTTATAGGAAATTAGTCTCCAGATACCAAAAAGTATAGCAGATACCCACAAAGAAGCTGGGACAAGAGCCCATGTGGCCCTAGAAAGGGAGAAAAAGAGTCAGTTCCTGACAAATGCCCAGTTTACATGAGACCAGGACATGCCTGCAGGTTTCTTAGTGAAAGTGACAAAGGTGCTTGTAAGAAAATTCCTAAACCAGGTTCTGTAGGGTTTTGTAGTATAAAACCTAATAATTTCTCACCAAGATATGGCCTGGGGGGAGGGGATACAGAGTGATGATAAAGCACTTCCTATCACGTAGGAGTCTCTGGGTTGTATCACTAGCACTGAAAGAAAATAAAAGACAAGAGATAGCACATAGAAAGAATAACACAAATTATCTCAGATGGAAACATATATGCTATGAAAAAAGTAGGGGGTGTGGGTAAGAATGCAAGAATTCAGTGATTATCCTTAGCAAATCTGAAAGGCATCTAACCTCCAAGACCAAGCGTTGTTCTTTGTGTTTCTCCTTACTTGCTCTTGAGGAACACGGATTTTGCCAACCTCTTTTAGGTCCAACTATTACAGGAAAATAACATGTGCTCTAGAACTGTCCTCCATGAGAATTTAGTTCAAAATGGAACCTCATTAATACCTTAATACCCACCTCCAACTATCTTCCCTTTCTACACTTATTCTATCCTATCTAGCATGAAACATTATATACACTCAGGAAAGCTGATCTCTACTTGTTGGTGGAGAGAAACCTATTGACGAAAAGGTTCAATGTAAGCTAAATCGTGTTGAGAAATGATAACCCTTCCTGGAAAATTAAATAGCTAAGTAATTTGTAAGGTCAAAAGAGCAAATTTCTACAGGTGCACACCTGTAATCCCAGCAGCTCGGGAAGCTGAGGCAGGAGGATCGAGAGTTCAAAGCCAACCTCAGCAACAGTGAGGCACTAAGCAAGTCAGTGAGACCCTGTCTCTAAATAAAATATAAAATAGGGCTGGGGGTGTGGCTCAGTGGTCAAGTGCCTCTGAGTTCAATCCCTGGTACCCCACCCCCCACTCCCACCCCCAAAAGAGCAAATTTCTATTGATGGGATATCTATGTATGGAGTTTTGGCTAAGGTCTTCTCTCATTTTATATTATGTATAAAAATTGACTATTTTATTATGAAACAAAACTAGCTCTGAATAGACTTATCACTAAGTTGAAAGAGAAACTTTATGACACAGTACCTTCTAGGAAGGCTATTTCCCAAACAGGAGGAGGGAGGTGAGGAGTAGTAGAGAATACTGACCAAAGAGGTGTCTATTGAGTCTACCTGCTGATGGGGGCTACAACAGATATGCCAAATTATGAAAGAGTCACTTATGAAATCAGCCACTTGGATATAGGGCTCTCTTGCTCTGCATATTGAAGATAAGTAGCAATGTCAACTGAGACAAGAACAGACCCAACAGAAAGATCTGCATTAGAACACCAGATCACACAATTTGTTATACCAAGGAATCTGAACATATTACTTAAACACTCTTATATGCAGTTTCCTCAATTCAAAAATATTCAATCAGAGGATAAGAGACAGCTGGTGGCATATGTTAAACACTCAAGAAATGACAATATGTAAAATCATTATTTACTATGTACATTCTATGAGAAGAGCTGTTAGAGGCACAGAGTGATTTTGTGAGATACATGACATTAGAACCATTGGTATCAAAATTTACAACACTGTAAAAGCAGTGGAAACCTAGGGTTTAATTTTTCTCATTCATATTTTCTACCTGGAAGCTGGTTAGCAGTTTCACCAGAATTACATTCCTGCTTAAACCATGCTTCTGACCTTTGGTGCAGCAACACTCCATTTTTAACTTAGGTGTAGATAGAAGTGGACTATTTATAACCATTGCTTTGGGCTATAAATCTTGGGTGCTGGGATGGGCACCCACGGTCTAAGCCAGTGGTAAAGGGATGTAACTGATTTAGAAGATGAGTTGTAACGAGTTCCTCTCCCATTTATTTCAGCTGTATGGGAGAAGCAGCAGGCAGTGAAGACAGGGTGGAGAAAATGATGAAAGTGCAGATAACAATCTGATGACCTGCTGCAGGAGAAAAATGCTGAAGATCCTCTTTATGATTGAAAAACAACTGAAACTTCAAACAAGCCAAAGCATCCTGATATGTATAGTCTCTGGAAACTGATTTTTTCTTAGGAAAAATTTTGCAGATGTAGATATTTCTCTGAGAGAAATGTCAGGATTTCTAGAACATTGTTCAGTGGTTTTTACTTAACACTACTACACCTCTAATAACCAAAATGAAATTTTAGAGGAAATACGATTTTGATTGAAGATTAAAGAGAGAAGAACTATACATAGGAGAAATAAAAAATGGTCACTATTTTGATCATCATATTTATTCACTCAATGAACACTGGGTATCTACTCTGTGCTAGGCACTGGGAATGCAACTGTGAAGACAAATATGCTCCCCAGTATCAAAGTAGGGTGGGAATAAGAACAGTGACCAAAGAATTAAATGATGGCCATAATAAATGGTATAGAAAGGAAAAACTGAATCCAAAGGAAGGAGCCTGCCTTAAGGTACTTTTATCCCTAAAACCTAATGAAGTTTTTTAAAAAGCGAATGGACTTTTTAGAGATCACACTATTGTTATGTGCATGGGCTGAAGCAGGGTATAAGTGGACTATAATGTCATTGGAAGAGTTCCCAGAGAGGAAGACCTTGACTCAAGTGGGGCAGGTCTTTGGTGAACATGTTGGAAAAGACTTTCAGCATACACCAGTAAGAAAACAGAGCCAGGTGCAGTGGTGTGTGCCTGTAATCCCAGCTATTCAGGAAGCTAAGGCAGGAGGATCACAAGTTTGTGAACAGCCTGGGCAATTGAGCAAGACCTTGTCTCAAAAAAAAAAAAAAAAAAAAAAAAGATCTGGGAATATAGCTCAGTGGTAGAGCACTACTGAATTCAATCCCCAGTTAAAACAAAACAAAAAAAAACACATTTATCTAGGAAAGCAGATGAACATTCAAGGCAGAGTGCTGGCCCTCTTGATAGTAAAAGGCATCAACACCTCGGTCTGGCTATAAATATTTATAGAGAGTCTGTAGCTAGGGGTAGGGGAGAGGTGGAGTCAGGGTGGAATAATGTGAATTTGCACCAGTTTTTCAGCACTTGCTTGTTGCCCTCTACCATGTTTTCGCCAGTAAGGACTTGGGCTGCGTTGCTTAAGAGAGTTCCTTGTTTTTCATTTCAATGGTTCATGGGGCACTTCTCTTTTGAGACTCAGTAAATCTTTCTCTATATTCCCAAATTCATATCTCAATAGTAACTTCTCATGAGCTTCCTTCTTAGTGCCACACACAATTCTAAGAGCTTTACATGAATTACCTCAGGAAACCCTCCTTAAAACCCTTTGAGGTAGGTACTATTTTATCCCCATCTCAGAGAAGATACAGCTGAGAATAAGCCAGAACAGGCAGGGATTTGGAATCCTGGAAATCAGCCTTCAGAACCAGTACTTTATTATGATCTATTATGGATAGCAGAAGATCAGTTAAGGCCTATTACAGAAATTCCTACAAGAGATAATTGAGGTAGAGGGTGAGGTAGAGAGAAGCGAAAACTTTAAGAGAGATGACATGTGCAGAGTACAGAAAGTGAAGAGAGAGCAGAAGGCTAACTCTGGGTTTGAGCATTTGGGTGGAAGTTGCTTCCTTTAAGAAACATTTAGCAAAGGAGTATAAAGTTCACTTTTGAACAGTCTGAGAAACTTCTAAGAGAAATGCCAAAGAGACAATTGGCTATATGAGTCAGGAGTCCAACAGTGAGGTCTGGAATAGAGACATGAATTTGAAAATCTTTAACAAATTGATAGAATTTATAGCCAAAGTAGAGGACAAAATTCCTAAGGTCACAATTTTCAAAGTTAGTATGTCCAAGACTGCCTTGAAGAACGCATCATAAATGCAGATCTGTGATCCTATCTCCCTCTAGTACCAACTGTTCTCACTATAGGTTTCTGGTAAAGGGAAGGAAGTAATTCTAATGCAGTTTGTCCATATCAGCTTTGAGAAAATCTAGAATAATGGGGCTGAAGGTACAGCTCACTGGGAACACTTGATCAGCATCCTAAGACCCTAGATTGATCCTCAATGCTGAGGCGGGGAGGGAGAGAGAGAATGTAATGAGAAGAGGCATTAAGACAGGGTCAGATGAACTCTAATATTAAAGGGGTAAGTATATAAGGAACACCTAATAAAACATTGAAAATGAGCAGCCAGGATGACAGGAGGAAAAGAAAGAATTGTGTCAGTAAGTACAAGAGAGGAGATTTAGAAGGAAAAATAATGTCTAATGCTGACATCTTGGCAGCATTTCTGAGGCCCAACACTATCCCAGCTCCTAGAATCCCAAAGGGAACATGATATACCCATAGTTATGGGGAGACCCAACTACATCTACCTAGCATACCAGGTGCAAATTTTTTTAAATTTTACTTTACTTAAAACTTATATAGATATATTTACTTAAATTTATAATATGGCAGGTATTAATAAGTACAGATATTAAAAATTGAGGCTTACTGAGACTAAAGTATTTTTCTGGGTTTATGTTTAGTAAATGCCCTATTTACCCATAAGTCTTACCCAGGTCTGCCAGATTCCAGAACCAATCAATACTTGTTCAGCTACAGAGTGTCACTCTGCCTGGTAGTGTTGCATCACAGCAGGGACTAGATGTGTAGGAAACACAAGAGGGACACATTACTCAGAAAGGTGGAGTTGGAAGTGCCCGGGGAAGGTCACAGATGAGCTTAGCCTTAAATGAGAAAGAATTGGCCAATCACACAATGATGGGAAGGGTGTTTCCAGCATAATAGTCTGTGTAATGAGGGATGGAAAGAGAGAACTTCAATTTGGGGGAACTTCTGAAGTATAGGTTCAGGTATGGGAGATAGGATATAAGAACTTTATCCTGAAGAGGAACCATGTAGATATTTTAAACATGGCACCCACCATGAATTGTATAGAAAATCTGTGGCAACCATTTGAAGGATGAATTGGAGGAAGGAAAGGAGAATGATAGTGGACCATCAAGTGGGACCCTGATCAGTGGCCTGACAATGGAAAAAAAGAATGTATGTCAGAGATCAGAAAGGCATGAAATAAAAAGAACCAGAGGCTTGGGTCAGGAGTGGGAGGGTGGTGACAGAAAGAGAGGTAAATGAATGAATACCAGCTTTCTGACTTGGGCAATGGTGCAGCAGGTAGAAAAGGAACCGGAGGAAAGCAGATGTGAAGAGAAGACTGAGGGTAGGTTTTGGAGGGTAGATAGCCTGCAGAACTTCCAGGAAGCCAGGTGGTTGGGAATATAGAACTGGTACTTAAAAAGAGGTGTGGGCTATGGCTGAAATCACAAAGTAAAACAGTGATTATTTGAGGAAGAGTTTATAATTCTTTTCTACTAGGAAAAATTAGAAGTTTTATCAATGACTCTTTTTTTCCCCATTTTTTTCAACAATGTAATAGTTATTAAAGAAAACTAAGAAGGCAAAGTAAAAGCTTGTATCTTAATCTTGTCCCTAGTCAGAGATTTTTATCAGTTTGCTTGAAAACCGATGGGGATGTCATTTTTGAGGATAAGCACATTTTATCTAACACAGAAAAGATTTTATGACTCATCAATTTTTTTTATCATCTAGATTTCATGTTTGTGAACATCTCCCATAGGCTCATATTTTTCAGTTTGGATGTGTGATTTAGATAAAGAGGAAAAGGTGAGGAAATTAGAGTCATCCTATCTTTCATATTGTGCTGTTTTGAGTGATCAAAACAATTTACCTTGTCAAGAATTCTGTTGTCAAACAATAATCAATCCATGAAGAATGACAAGGATGATATTTTCTCATGGAAAACAAAAGCTTCTAAAACGTTGCTTTGATTTTTCTCTAATAGCAACAATCACACACACACACACACACACACACACACACCCAGTTAACATCATTTATACTTGGTTTGACATAGGTATTGTTAAAAGATTTGGGGAATAATGTTGCCCAATTTTCTTTTTTTTTTTTTTTGAGAAAGAAGCCACAGCTTTATTGATNTTCATTTTTTTTTTTTTTTTTTTGCTAAATCCATACACTATTCTCTTATTTGACTAATACTTTTCCAAATTTCCTAAGAAAAATCCATTATTTCTGTACATAGAACCTGAGTATTTTTTTTTAACATACATCAAAATACATAGCAACTTTCCCAACACATTAAAATGCTCACCTATGACAGTGAACAGATGATCTTCTGCCTGTCTCCTAGGCATTTGGGAGACACCGGTAATTGTTAGTGCAGTTTAGCTCTGCAAACCTGTGTTCTATCCTGATCAAAGGGCCAGACCGATGCAGCGGACCTGGTATCAGCTCTCTTGTGTTGCCCAATTTTCTTAAGTAATACTTCTAAAAGGGAATTTCCATAACAATTATGTAATTATTACATGGAAATGGCCACATTGCTAGACAGGAAGGCCCATCCCAGAAGGAAAAAAAAAGAAAAAGCATAGATTTCCGTTTGAAAACTACTATTGAGAGACTGAAGTGGTAAGAAATAAGATGAGTAATTCTAGTTCATGAAGAAGGAGGCTTATTGCCCTTTGTTTAGCAGGAGAGCCACTGTCTTTTTGAAAGACAGGCTGTATGTAGTATATAAACCAGCTCTGCCATGATGCACTGTCTTTGCATGGGTAAAGACTTTGACCAAAGGAAAGGTGAAAATTTATCATCCTTCAGACTTCACTGAATTGTCAAAATTTAGACTATTTACTCTATTTTTTTTTCTCTCCGTAGATTTCTCCTGCTTTGGTGAATTCCTATACTTGTGCCCACTCCCCTTCATTTCTCAGGATCATAGTTATAAAAGTTATACTTTTAATAGACTCTTGTCAAATTCAAGGCTACTTAGTCAACATAGCCCCACATATATTTGGCTTCCCCCAAGAGACCTACTTAGCAAGAACATGATGTCTAAACTGGGCCTGCATATTCAGGGAAGAAATAAAACTTATTAAAGCTGATTTTAAAGAAAGGCCTATGTCAAGACAGGTTAGGAAATCAGTCCAATTCTATATTACTCAATAGGAAAGAGCACAAAAAAAAAGTCTTTGGACTACAATCACGACTGATAAAAAGAATGATCCTTTCCATTTCTTTATATGAGTGCTTAAATCAAGCGGGGGTCATGAATATAAAACTTTTGAAAACTTGGTAAATAAAACTATATAGTAAACATTATTAGGATGCCTGCTCATGTACCACAAAACCCCCTTCTTTGAAAACTGCCCCTCCCATTAGCAGGCCTGGAGCCTGATTATAGACCTTTGTCCTATTCTGGCTGCTGTAATTCAGGACAAACAGCTGACATGGGCAGGTCCAAAGTGACTTTTCCAGGCCTGTGCTGGAGTTGGGACTCAGACCTGGCCACCAGTTTGGGAAGTAAAATGCAGCAGAAAAGCTGGTCTGTACAAAAAGAAAAGAGTGAAAGGGACGTGGAGGGGTGCGGATACAAGAGATCATGAAATCGCTTGAACAGGGCAGACAGTGAATTAAATAACTAAGACAAGGCTAAGAAAGAAATAGTTTTGAGAGAAAATTAGAAGTCCTTTTTTTTTTTTTTTTTTGTTCACATGACAGCCACTTGTATTGCACATGCAAAGGAAGATGTGGATTAGACATTCGGAATTAGGGGAGATGTCAAGATTGAAGACACACACACACAAAGATTGAAGACACAAGATTTTAGAGTCATTGGCATGGGAAGGATTTTTAATCCGTATGAAAGAGAACATTTTAATCTGTATGGAAGAGAACATAAGGCAGAGAATGGATAGAAAAAAGAGAACAAAGCCAAATGCAAGGTGCTGCCACTTGTAGCTGTGAAGTAGAAAAAGAAAACCCAGCAAAGGGAAGGGAAGAACGGAAAGTGTGGTAGGGGAAAAAAACATCAGATGATCGTGATGATACAAAAATCAAGAGTAGTTTTTCTGGAAAAAAATGATCAAATCAACTCACTCTTACCAAGTAAATTAATAATTTAATAAAATAACATTTATTTGATCAGGAAAAAATTATAAGATGCTCCAAAATTTCATCAGGGGAAGCCAGGCACAGTGGCACACACATGTAATCCCAGCTGTAATCCCGGCAACACAGCAGGTTGAGGCAGGATTGAAAATTTGAAGCCAAACTAAGACAGAATGAAAAACCAGCCCCTACCTCAGAGCAAAGCCTGTCCAAGGAAGGGACATGGCCTTTGTCCTTGGAAAGACCCACAGAGCACCCCTAGGCACATTCCCACCCTGCTAAGTTGTTTATCTACAGATAACTGGAGAGATCTGCTGCGCCAGGTGTCCCTGACTCAGTCAGGCTAGGTGGGGATCCATAGCAGCCCCCTAGCAGCCACCAATCAGCATGAGACAGGGAAATACCTGGGATGCCAGATGACCCTCCCAGTAGTTTATGGTGGTTGATAACGTGTTGGGAAACCATGTAGTTCAGCACGTACACCCCTCTTAGCTTAAACCAATCAGTTCAAATGAATCCCCCTCTTGTAGTAACCAATCACCCTTACTCAACTTGTTCCCGCCAGTGAATGTGCTAATCATGTTTTAGAGTTGTTATTTGATTTTCCCGTGGTGTGTGATGATTTACTAAGAGATGCTATGATGTATGTGGGGGTCCCTGCCTTCTCCAAAGAATGTATAAAACTGCTGCAAACCCTGGGCTCGGGGCCTCTCAGCATCACCAGTTGCTATGTGTGCGCGCGGCGGAGGAGCAAGCTAACTCGCAATAAACACCTCTTTGCTGTTTACATCAATCTTGGTCTCTGGTGGTCTTTTAGGGGTCCCGAATTCGAGCATAACAAGAATTAGTGAAATTTTGTCTCAAAAATAAAAAGGGCTGTGAATAGCTCAGTAGCAGGGCACTTGCCTAGCATGCCAAAGACTCTGGAGTTCAATCCCTGATACCTCCCCAAAACAACAAAAAAGGGCCAGGAAGAGAAGAGAGAGGTGGGGGAGGTTAAGACCATTTTACATTCTTATTTATGTTAAAACCTTAGCTCAAATCCTATAGTGACCCCCTAGACACCACAGCTTCCTGTTCGCAGCCCCAAATGATCTGTAGGCAGTGATTGCTTCTCCTGTAAACTGCTTACCTATCCCAAATCCACCCCGTTTTAGGTTAACCTCATTTATATAACCAACCAAGGTTTAGTGTAAATAACTTGTGCCCTCCTTCCCCAAATGTTCACTATTTAGGAGAATAGGAATAGAATTAAAATCTCATGAAGAAGAAAGATAAAAATTACATCAATAGAGTAGAAGGAGGAGGGAGGAAATAAGGGAAAGAGGTAGAACTATGGAATGAAATAAACAATAGCTCCTTACATGCATATATTAAGTGTACCCAAAAGAATTTCACCTATATGTATGTAGAAAATAGGAGTGAAAGGAAGATCAATGGAAGAGAGGAAAGAGAACAGAGGGAGGGAGGAGGGAGGAATGGAAATTGAATCAAATTCCTTGCATATATTATTTTGTCAAAATGAATCCAAACACCATATGTAATTATAATGCTCTAAAATAATAGCATTTTTTTAAATACAAAAAAAATCTCATGAAGGGGATTGCTCCCAGGCTAGCAAGCAGGAGACTCAGGTTTCCAGCTGTAACTCAGTCTCCTTCCAGGACACCACTTCTCTCCAACAGCTGCCTGCTTTGACTAGTGGCCATTTCCTGCCCTGATATATATAAATGGGTAGTTGCTATGAGTTAATATACATTGTTTAAAAATAAAAATTTGGCTTTTTTCTTTTATTTTTAATTAAATTATTTATTTATTCTAATTTGTTATACATGATGGCAGAATGCAATTCATTTCTTATTACACATATAGAGCACAATTTTTCAAGTCACTGGTTGTATACAAAGTATGGCTTCTTTTCCTAAATCAAAACACCATTATTCCAGTTTCTCTCACTATCATTGGACTCTCTTATTTTAGTAAATAGATTCTGAGCCTTTTTAAAATGATAGTCTGCTGTCCAAAGCCTTACTAGCCTGTGAGCCCTTGAGCTACCAATTGTAAAGCTCACTATTCTAACACCAGGACACGCTCTCAGCCCTACACTTTACATCACAATAGACAAGCCACTGTGAGGCAGCTTTGAAATCCCAGGGCTGTGGTCAAAGTACAGACCTCCTGGAAGGACAAAGTGTTCTGTTTCTGTAGCACAAGGGTGTGGCTTTTGTAGCTAGTAAAATAATCTGAACACAAAGGCCTCGAGATCCTGCAGAGCACTCTGCAGTGAGGGAGTCAGAGGCAAGCAGTGAGAAAGGAAGCTGACTCGTAGATTTCAGAACCCTCTAGAGGGACACCCACCCCGCTTAGTTCCGTCCGAGTGTAACAGGAAAGGGTTTCATCAGCTAATGTGTGCACACTCACACGTGTACACACCAAGCAGAAGACAGGAGGAGGACTGCCTGTGGGGAACTCTAGTGGAGTCCTGAGCCTGCTCTTTACAAGCCCTGACCAGCCTCTTGCTCTTTAGTGCTTTCATTTCAGCAAAACCTAGTTGTCCTCAGACTGAGGAAAAGGAAGCTCTCTGATTATGCTGAGCCACCTTTAGCAGCTGCTTTGAAAGAACCTACAAAATCAAACACCCTCAGCTAATATCGGGTAGATTTCTATGTATCATGAAATAATCAGAGATGCTTTGATTGCCAGTATACACTGGAGACCTAGTGTTTTGCATATGTATAGATTGAGAGTTAAAAATTATCAAGGATATCACTTCTTGTGTAATTTAAAATCCTCTGATCTCTGACAATTAAGAAAACTGGAGGTATGACTTTTTCATAATCAGTCCTTATTGATTGGATTTTCATCATCTTTGCACAATTGTAATCACTCAGATCATTTTGCCTAAAAATGACTTAGCCAACTTCACCCAAGGAAAATATGGAAACTTCTTATGGAAAAAGACAATATAGAGATTTATATTCTATTGTAGATCAATGACTTTCAGAATTCAAATTTGAAGGAAACTTTAGGGGGTGGGAATCATTTACTAGGATGAACCAGAAACAATGTTTTCTGTTGTTTTTGAGGTACTGGGGATTGAACATAGAGACTATAGTATACTGAGCAAGCACCCTACAACTGAAGTACATCCTCATCCTTGTTATTTTTTGAGACAGATTCTTGTTTAGTTGTCTAGGCTGGCCTCAAATTTGCCATCTTCCTGTCTTAGCCTCCTGAGCTGCTAGGATGACAGGCCAGCATCAGTATTGATTTACCTTTCCTTAAACTATCAGAAAGCCCAATAAACTTAAGAAAAAATTTTAAATGTTAAAAATTAGTGAGTTACACATAATACTATACTTACAAAAGAGTTCAGAAATCCCTGTGGGTAATTAAAAGAAATTTATTATCAGAGTTTTGTGCATAGAGTCAATATTTAGACAAGACATTAGGGAGAGTGATGAAATCATTTCCAAAGAATAGCCTGAGAGGTAGGTGAAAATGAGTTAAGTGTAGTGC
>NW_025999905.1:5452411-5474454 GCF_001458135.2 Marmota marmota marmota | reverse complement strand
AAAAAAAAAAAAAAAAAAGTAAAGTCAACCCAAGACAACCTAATAAACTTAGTTTCCCATGAATTAAAATTTGATACATTTTTAAATATCTCTATTAAAGTTTTGAAAAAAGTTTACATATGTATATGTATGTATATATAAAATTGGTAAAATGTATGACCTCAGTTACCCTCATCAAGATTAGTTAAGGTAATAGAGTGGTTCATTTTGTGTGTTTTTTACAGTGCTAATCACAATGCTTTTCTTTTTCAACTTTTCTTTTTCACCTGCATGACCCCTCTTTCATTCTCAAGTTCTGAAGGGCACAATTGGGAGCACTAAAGGATAAGTGGTGCTGTGTATGATTATGTGATAACGGAACTCCATGAAAGGTGAGATTTCTTACAGCACACAAGGCACTAAGAGAACACCTCTGTTTGCCTTTGATGATGTGCACTCACTCACTGAATAGTGGCTGAATATCTAGGATTCACCAGGTAGTGGTCTGGGTTCTAGCAATATGGTAGAGAAGGTCACTGGGATGAGTGTTCTAAGAAGTCCCCCAAAAGACATGGTCCTTGGCTCAGGCCATGAAGGTCCTTGACATTATTGCATAAAGGAATTTCAGGACAGGTCAAAGTGAGATGCAGATTGACTTTGCTGAGGGAAAGAATGAAAGTACACACTCTGAGAGACAGGATGGTCCAGTATGGGCATTGGAGAGGAGCATGTTAACTACATCTTAACTAAGCCTATTCATACAGGTAAGATCAGAAGTACAGGGATATGATCTAAGAGGGTATTTTTAGTTCTATTTGTGCTGGTCATTGGGCATGTAGTACCGGGGGTAGGGGTCATCTGTTGACGTGTTGAATACTGTTGGGCTGGAGATAATTTTTACCTACATGTTCACCATTATCAGGATGGGGTGGGTATTTTCTTCTTTGTTTTTCATGTATTCTGCTCTGTACACACAGTATTACAAATTGGTGTACCTATAGATAAGGTCCAATAATTGATTTAATAGTGCTGTTTGTAATCAAGATATGTGAAAGTGACATTTAAATCTGGATTTTTAATTCATATGAAAGTGGACTTTAGATATGGATTGAAATCATGGCCACTTGTTCTGTTCTGTACGTGTCCTCTCTTCTTATCCTTATGTCTTCTATTCTACCTCAACTATACAAACAAGAAAATATCAAGCCATGGTAAATTTAAGGAGAAATTACAACATAATATTATAATAGGAAATGACTAGAAGTATGGTTACCAGACTTAACAAATAAAAATAAACACAACTAAGTTAAATATGAGTTTCAGATAAATAACGAATAATTTTTTTAGTATAAATATAGCTCATGAGATATTTGGGACATATTTTTACAAAAAAATAATTATTTGTTTTTTATCTGAAATTCAAATCTGGCAACCCTACCTGGGAGACTTGATAAATTGGGAGGTTAGGGAAGTCCTCTATGAAAATGTAATATTGGCAGAATGCTAGAAATCAGCTATAGCAAAAGTTCTAAAACAGATGTGTGTGTGACTGCTAGATAATTAGCAGGTGTGCAAATCATACCAAGAAATTACGATAGTCAGAACTGACCAAGAGAACCATTTTCTGCTCCATACCAGAGACCTATAGGAAGGGAAATGTACAAAGGAAAAAACTGTTATATGGATTGCAGAGAAGGGTAGATCTTGTAGTGAGTTATATGATTTATTAGGCAGGGTTTGGGTTTCCTGTGAGATATACTGGAGACTCTCACAGGAAAGGTCATGAAGGAGGAGGAGGTACTTGGAGACAAATGAGTATATAGGAGGCTGACATTGGGAAGGGAGGCTGCTCTACCCAGGGTTCTTTGGGGAGATTTTAAGATGTTAATTGATTTCTATGGAGTAGAACTATAAATTTATCCCTCTTAAAATATAATTCCTTTTTAAAACTGTCTTAAGTCTTTACAAAAGTTTTTAGAGGAGGATATGGAATATGCACTGAGCCAGACAGCAATCTGGAAAGAGGAAAAGGACAATTACTGAGAGGGAAACATGTCATCTACCAATCACATACTTCAGAGCCACCAACAGCACAGAATGGGAAGCCCTGGACAGAGCAGTCAGCCTCAGGGAGAGGAACAAACTGGGCAGTCAACAACACACAAAATGTAGAGACTTTTCTGGGGGCAAGCTGGGGTTCAGAAATGTGTGCTTTAAGCTCTTGATCAAAACTTCATGACTGTACTCACCTGATCAGAAAGATATATGTTTTAAAACCACCCCCCCCCAAAAAAAATTGAAAGATTTGAACTGGGATTTACTTTACTCCCTTTTAGAGAAAGAATGATTCAGACACTTGAGTTATAATTAATACAATTTATAAGCAGAGAAATTCAAATGGAATTGTTTACAAGGGCAAAAAATGGAAAACAACTTAAGTGACTAATAAGTACTGTTTCACAAGTGATTAAGCAGCTATTAAAACTAAGAGGTAGATACATACAAACTCAGTGATCTGGATAACCAACTTCTTGGTTTCTCTGGCACTAGGGATAGGGTGGGGCAGTGCTCAGGATTTTCAGTGCTAAAATCAGAAAAGTCCCAAGCAAACCTGGACTAGCTGGTCACTCTAGAAAGCTCTCCAAACTAGTTTTCATATTTGATTAGTTAAAAACAACAACTGCCTTCCCTGTGGTTCTAGAAATCAAACCCAGGACTTCACACATACCAGGCAGGTATCAATCACTGAGCTACATCCCTAATCCCTGTTTTGCCTTTTTCTTTAAATCTTACAAACTTATTCCCAGCAGATTCTCAGCCAAGTTTTCATTTCATTCATATTTACTGTCATTGTGACTTGGTGCATCTCATATAACTTCTGTTCCTCAAAATTTTAAATTTTAGGGCTGGGGATGTGGCTCAAGCGGTAGCACGCTCGCCTGGCATGTGTGGGGCGCTGGGTTCAATCCTCAGCACCACATAAAATAAAATAAAGATGTGTGTCCACCGAAAACTAAAAAATAAATATTAAAAAATTCTCTCTCTTTAAAAAAAATTAAATCTTAAAAGATCAATGACATTATTATGATTGCAGATATTATAATTTAAAACTGTTTATTTTAGATATTGGCAGTAAGAAATACAGAATCTGCTGATGTTTCTTGATCAAAGTTCAAATGAATGGGCAGAATTACTACAACTCATAATAGTATCCCTGCTAAGTAATATTTATGCCAGTAAAATTTAGCAATGATGATATTTCAATAGGTTTATGCAACTGCTGGATTTCAAAATAAAATTCTATTGCTGGCATTTCATTTCACCTGTGGAGATAAAGACACACTAGGCATTCCACGTAACATAAGACCATACTAGAAGGTTATTGTGAAGGAATTTTTTTAAAAAAGTACCAACTTTTGACTCCCCTATTAGACTCTGTAGTTTTAACTAGTTATTCCCAAACATCTAAAATAAAAACTCAATTATTTGACAAATCATTTATACAATACCATTAGCTAATAAATCTGAGGACAAAGGTCTCCATAAACCATCTTACAAGATGGTCCCCAGTGGTTTCCATGGTTTAATTATATGTATTACACAAGAGTTGTGAGTAGTAAGGAAGTGAGGCCACCTGCTATGCTTTATTATCTCTATCATTACTGTTGCTCTTGTTTCAAATGCTTTCAGTAAATGTTTGTCAAATGACCAGCTTAGCTAAAATTTAATCATTATTTTAAAATCCCTTTTATCAGTTTTAATATTTTAGCACTAAATACAAAAGAAAATATTACATATTTCCTGAGATTCTGTATAATAAGATTAGTATTATAATTTGGTGAATATTGTGCTTGATGAAATGATTGTGAAAATATTTTATCATAGCATACTTCTTACCAAAGCATTTTAGAAGAGAAATCTCAGAAGTGTGTTTTCCTTTAATAGCTTTGAAAACAAATTTTAAAAAATTCTTATCTACTCACATGGTGTTTATATTTTAACCCATTAAAAGTGAAACCAAAGAGAATAGGATGAAGATTCTGAAAAGAAATGTATAAGTGAATTACTAATTTTCTGGTTTTAAAAGTAGCAGTGGGAAAACCATCTGGATCCAAAGTAAGTACTGAAAGGTAATAGTACCTGATTAAAGATCCAAAAGGATGACTGGGAGTTTCTAGATAATAAAAATGAATAGCAAACTGAGGACTGCCTACCAATATGCAAATAGTTTTCCCTATGACTACTTAAATATTTGAGTTTACCTGAATTGCCTATGAACCCTGTGAACTTGTAAGTCACAAGGAAAGTGTCACTGTGCTATATCCAAGACAGAATCACAATCCACCTATCACGGAGGCTCCACCCCAAGTTGCAACCAGCTTTCAACAGGTCTGAGATCCTTGTCAAGACAATGATCCAGTATGCCTGCTCCATATCAAATAAACATCTATGACTTTAGAGATAAGTAATACTATGGCTTAGTAAACTATAAAGAAATATCTTTGTAATGTAAAATACACCATTGGGAAAGTGGTATATGCTTTAAAATTTTATGAATTATGTAGACAGAAAGTAGCTTTTGCAGATTTTGTACAAAAGTAGATTTTATAGATTTTATAATGGTTTTGATTGCCTTTTCGTAATCTTAAAGATTATTCTCTTTCTGCTATCTATAGTTTTTTTTTTTAATTACTGTCCCGTGGCTGTACATGATAGTGAGATTCACTTGGTATATTCATATATATACATAGGAAAGTTAGTTCAGATTCATTCCACTGTCTTTCCCTATCCCATCTCCTCCCTTCCCTTCATTCCCCTTTGTCTATTCTTTCTATTCCTTTTTTCTTTTAATCTCTTCCCTTTTTATTTTGGATTGTCTTCTGCATACCAGAGAAAACATTCAACCTTTGACTTTTGTGACTGGTTTCTTTCACTTACTATGATATTCTCCAGTTCCATTCATTTACTGGCAAATGCCATGTCATTCTTCTTTATGGCTGAGTAATACTCCATTGTGCATACATACCACATTTTCTTTATTCATTCATTTCTTGAAGGGCACCAAGGCTGGCTCTATAGTTTGGCTATTGTGATGCTGCTATAAACATTAATGTGGCTATTTCATGTAGTATGCTGATTTTAAGTCATTTGGATGTATACCAAGGAATGGTTCATATGGTGGTCCATTCCTAGTTTTTTTTTTTTAATTTTTTTAGTTGTAGTTGGACCTAATACCTTTACTTTTTAAAATTTATTTGTATGTGGTGCTGAGGATCGAACCCAGCACCTCGCACGTGCTAGGCAAGCACTCCACCACTGAGCTACAACCCCAGCCCCCCATTCCTAGTATTTTGAGGAATCTCTGCACTGTTTTCCAGAGTGACTGCACTAATTTGCAGTTCTACCAATAATGTATGGGTGTATATTTTCCCTTACATCCTTGCCTACATTTACTGTTACTTGTATTCTTGATAATTGTTATTCTGACTGAAGTGAAATGAACTCTCAATGTAGTTCATTTAATTTGCATTTCTCTAATTGCTAGAGATATTGAACATTTTTTCATATATTTGTTGACCATTTGCATTTCTTCTTTTGATTTTTTTTTTTTTAATTTGGTACTGTGGATTAAACCAACGGTGCTTAACCACTGAGCCATATCCCCAGCCATTTTTATTTTTTGAGACAGGGTCTTCCTAAGTTTCGGAGGTTGCTTTGAACCTGTGATCCTCCTGCATCAGACTCCTGAGTCCCTGGGATGACAGGAATGTGCTACCATGCCTGGCTGCATTTCTTCTTTTGAGAAGTGTCTGGTTAGTTCCTTTGCCCATTTATTGATTGGGTTGTGTTTTTTTGTTTTTGTTTTTTAGTGTTAAGTTTAAAAAAAAATTCTTTATATATCTTGGATATTAATGCCCTATCTGAAGAGCAGGTGGCAAATATTTTCTCCCATTCTGTTAGCTCTTTCTTCACAATCTTAATTGTTTCCTTTGCTATGAAGAAGCTTTTTAATTTGATTCCTGGCTATTGATTTTTAATTTTACTTCTTGCCCTTTAGGAGTCTTGTTAAGGAAGTCAATTCCTGAGCCAATATGTTGGAGTATTGGGCCTTCATTTTCTTCTAGCAGGTGAAGGATTTTTAGTCTAATTCCTAGATCTTTGAGTTGAATAATGTGCCGGGGAAGAAGGGTTAAATTTCATTCTACTACATTTAGATTTCCAGTTTTCCCAGCACCATTTGTTAAAAAGGCTATCTTTTCTCCAATGTATATTTTGGGCACCTTTGGTTAGTATTAGATAACTGTATTCATGTCGGGGTTTCTCTGTGTCTTCTAGTCTATTCCATTGGTCTTCACACCTGTTTTGGTGTGAATACCATTCAGTTTTTGTTACTATAGCTCTGTTGTATAATTTGATGTCCAGTATTGTGTTACCTCCAGCTTTGCTTTTCTTGCTAATGATTGCTTTGGCTATTCTGAGTCTCTTATTTTTCCAAATGAATTTCATAACTGCTTTTTTCTGGTTCTGTGAAGAACATCATTGGAATTTTGATGGAAATTGCATTGAATCTGTATAGAGCTTTTGGTAGTATGGCCATTTTGACAAAATTGCCTCTGCCTATGCAAGAACATATGAGGCTTTTCCATCTTCTGTGGTCTTCAATTTCTTTCTTTAGTGTTCTAAGTTTTCATTGTAAAGGTCCTTCACCTCTTATGTTTGATTGATTCCCTAAGTGTTTTGGTTTGTTTTTTTTGTTTGTCTATCTGTTTGTTTTTTGAGGCTATAGTGAATGGGGTATTTTTCCTAATTTCTTTTTTAGCATATTCATCATTGGAGTATAGCAACGTGATTGATTTATGGGTGTTAATTTTATATCCTGTTACTTTGTTTAATTCATTTATGAGTCTAAAAATTTTCTGGTAGAGCTTTTTGGGTCTTCTAAATATAGGATCATTTTGTCTGCAAACAGATAATTTGAATATTCTTTTCATATTTGTATCCCTCTAATTTCCCTCTCTTGCCTGATTGCTTTGGATAGTGTTTCAAGGACTATGTTGAATAGGAGTGGTGAAAATGAGCATCCTTGTCTTGTTCCTGTTTTTAGAGGAAATACCTTCAGTTTTTCTCCATTCAGAATAATGTTGGCCTTGAGTTTGTCATATATCACTTTTACAATGTTGAGGTAAATTCCTTCTATACCATTTTTCTAGTGTTTTATAAATGAATGGGTGCTATACTTTGTCAAATGCTTTTTCTCATCTATTGAGATAACCATGCAGTTCTTGCCTATACATCTATTTATGCAGTGAAATAGGTTTATTGACTTCTGTATGTTGAAAAAATATTGCATCCCTGGGATGAAACCCATTTGATCATGGTGTTTTAAAATATATTATTCTACTCCTTCCTTTCATCTTCCTTCTGTTCCTCTCTACCCCATACTTACTATTCATAGAAAAAAGCAATTATACAGGTAAAAGAGAGTATAAAGGCACTCTAGCAAGCTTGAGATTGGCTACATATAGGAGAACTGAGTAGTTACTATATTAAGATACTGGAAGCATTATCTTCTTATTGATTGGCTACATATAGGAGAACTGAGTAGTTACTATATTAAGATACTGGAAACATTATCTTCTTATTGTCAGAGAAGGAAGACACTATGGCAAGGAAAGAAAGCTATAATGACACCTGTGGTGGGAGGAAATAGGAACTGGAGATGTTGGTGTATATTCATAAGAAAACAAATATGGGTGTGTGTTTATGCACATACATACTGTTACTGTGCATGTGCCCTCTTTCTGTATATGTATGTGTAAACATACATGTGTATGTATATATAAAAATTTCATTTTTCCATTGAGAAAGGCCCACAAGCCACAGCATCTCAGTAGCAATGAGCATGTGTAGTATCTAGATATAGGTTTATAAATGCAATTCTACTAAAATAAATGGGGTTTCTTGGACAAATGGCTGATCCTAGTCCTGGGACAAGGAAATGAACTTGTACCATTTGAGCCAGAAAGTAAGGAACTACTCAAAAGAATGATGGGACATGTCAAAAGGAAACAGAAGCCAATTTGCAAGGATTCGTGCCTATCAGCCAAAGTTGAGGCAATTTTATTATCAAAGTAAATAACGATAGTACTAAACTATAGTTCATTAAGTAAAATAGAAACTCATGAATCCTCAATGACATAAATATGTACATACATGGGAGTCTCATAAGTAATGTCAAAGGAATGAACACATTAATAAGATAAGCATTTTTGCAACCAATAACTTAATCAGGCAAGAAATTACAATGAATGCTAAAATTAATGGGCAAAAGTCAGCTGAGAAACAGGATTTTACAATCTCAAAATTTTTCCTCAAGAAATAATTACTAATTCCAAAATGTGAGAAAATAGTGTACCCTTACAATAGGGAAACCTCATAGATACCACCTTATTTAAGTAATAAAATTAAGATCACCACTAATGGGGGTTAAAATTGACACTTTGCATATGATAGGATGCAAGGAAAGCAGCAAAGCATTACTTTTGTGAAATTTTGTCAAAAAATTGAATTAACCTGGATATAAATATGAGGAAACATTCGATAAACCCAAATTCAGAAATAGTTCCCCAAACAACTGGCCTATAATCTTCATAAACAACACAGCCAGGAAAGTCAAGGAAGGTAGGAGGAACAGTTCCAGAATAAATGAGACAACCAAGTAGCACACTGATCCTGGAATCAAAGCCCTCCACCAAAAAGGGCATTACTGAGACAATTGGGCAACCTCAGATAAAGTCGCTGAGTGAAGGGTATATAAACATGTTTGTTCTATTCTTTTAACTCTTCTTCAATTTCTAAAATTAAAAGTGAAAACATTTTTAAAAGTGCTATTTCTTGACAATGATTCCAGTGATTAAATATCCTAATAGTCAAACTCATGTAATAAATAAGATGATCCATTTATATCACCAAGTTTACACACTGTGAACACATAGTTAGTGGTGACTCACCAAATGTCTTACCAGTAAATTACTGGCGTTATTTTTATTAGTATTTAACATTTATGTAGCCCCCACATTGTTGTGCAAAACACAGAAAGATGATTCCCTCAGGAAGCTTCTCTTCTAAAAAATAAAAACAAACATATATATAAGCACATACCCAAATATGATGCTTCTGAGATAGAGAGCCATGGGTCAGATCTGTAAAGATAAAACTAGACTGAAACTATTCCTCTCCCTTTTATTTCAGATTAAAGAAGGCAGAGATCCAGGTGTCCACACATTGCCAAATTACTGCTCTGCTATTTGAAAGGAATGACAATGACATCCTGTTTGTGGTCATGGCCAATTTAGTATTACACTACACCTGTGAAACCCCAGGCCATCAACATTTCAGCAAGGCTGTGTAATCAAAGTGATGATACTTATTGCTTAGAAATATCAGTGACTTCCAAGATGCAGTACATGCCCTCTGTCCATCTAACCTCCACGGGGTCAAAGTCCAACAAGAGCAAAACCTGAAGACACCTGGGGCTCATTACTGCTCCTCCATTCAAACCAGAGCTCCCTGATATTCCTCTCTACAGCTAAGAAGCCAAATTTTAGTGCTACCTCTTCAAAAGTCTCTCTAATCCTCCCATGTTTGTGCCAAAATCTACCCTTCCCTCTTCCAATGTGAGTTTTAAACAAACATTTGTTTGTTTCTAATAATTAGTATTCAGACCACAGACTGCCATATATTGAGTTGGTACAGATAGAAATAATATATTGAGAGAGTGCAATAGCTTATTCAAACTTTGAGTAACCTCTGAAAATGGTATTACTGGACAGAATATCAGGGATGACAGATGATTATCTCTGCAAACCCCACTATATCTGGGGCACTTCAGGTAAAATTTCATTGATAAACTACTTATTACTACAAGTAATAATGATACAATGAATACTTAAGGGCAGGGAAATACTAAATACTTAACATGTAGTGATTCTTGTAATAACTCTAAAACAGTATATCATCATTTTCATACCATTTTACACATGAGAATAGTGTGATCTGAGAGGTTAAGAAACCTTTTAAAGATATGTAGCTGAGAAATGGCAAAAAAAAAAAAAAAAGCATTTTTATCTAGGCAGTCTAGTTTAAGAACCCAAGTCTTAAGCTTAATAAGGGTATATATTTTTTCTGTTAATGAACTCTTACAAGTCATCAATACCACTTTAGTCAACTTTTTCTATTCTATCAAACAGGTCTAAAGTTATAAAATTTCAAATCTAGAAAATTCAAAGAAATCACTCTAGGATACATAGGGAATTCACCAGTTCAAAGTATTTTAGGTAGGTTTAAATCATATAAAAATTTTAAGACATATTTGAAATGGAACTTAATAACTGAACCTCATGTGTCAGCAGCAGATATTGGGGCTTAGATCGATGGGTAGAACATCAGTAGCAATTTTATTTCAAACAAAACAAAGACAGCTCTGTTTCTCCACACTCCAAAACCATGCCTGTACCTGCAGGGATATATGTATCCCAGGAGAAATAAGTGCTTGAAGTACTCAGTGTTTCTAAAAACACCCCCAAATAAGAATATCATAGTACCTAGGAAATACCATATCAAACATGGAATCTGTAGTAGAGAAAAAAAAAATTCTTTCATGCCTTAAAAAATATATTGGGACTAGGGATGCAGCTCAGTGTAAAGCATATGCTTAGCATATGTGACGCCCTGGGTTTTATCCCTAGCAGCAAAAAGAATTTAAAATTTTTAAATATAAATATATAGATAAATAAAAAAATCACAAAGCACCAAATTATATATTATATTCTCTTTTTAATCATCTAGTATGCTCTAATATTTTTAGAAAAGATTAATATTCTAGAATAGTATAAGTAATAATACAGACCAGTCCCAAACATCTCTAAAAACATAGGTGAAAACAAAACTAAAATGAATGTAGTAACATGACTCAGTTTGGGAAGAAATCAAGCACCTTCTGAAATCTTAGCTCTGCTTTGAGCCATGCTGGGGCTTTTCTTGGCTCAAGTCTTTGTTGTATAGTACCTGTTAGCAACCACATCTGGAAAGACAGCTTCTTTTCCCTCCACCAACATGGTAACTTTTTGTATTCCCCTCATGCCTAAGAGTCCTATAAAGAATAATCATGGAATTAATATATGTGTAAGAAAATGAAAATATATTTGATCATGTCATTTTACCTAAATATCTCTATAGCCTTTCTTACTCAAATTCAGGACTTTTGGAATATGTGATTAAGTGAGTCTCTAAATGAAAACAAATAAATAAATAAATAAATACATGATCACAGAAAAAGGCTTCCTCCTCTATGGCCTCATTCCCAGTATGGTTTCTGCCATTCTGACAGCCCCAGTTACTTTTTGGAAAGCTTTCTTTAATCAGGTTAGGTCAAACAACTTTGACATTGATAAATGTAAACAACAAAAGTTTTAAATTTTTAATATTATTATTATTAGTTAAATTTTAGCTAAGTCCTATGTTGCTAAACTATGTTTTTCAGTTTGACATTTTTTATTTAAAATCTGCTTATCAGGATGTAACCTCAACATAAATCAAGGTACATCTGTATGAATTTACAATATAAAATAACTGATTTAGGTTCTGAAACTAAAGAGGCTTAGAGTCAACATGTATCTTTCTGTGTAATCTTGATCAAATTACTTAATCACCTTAAACTGATTTGCTTTTCTATTAAATGTAAATAGTAATATTACTAAAAGGATAGTATAGTTATTTTTAAGATCTAAATCTAGACATAAAGGAAATTGGATCTCAGGAAAAGAACCTAACATTGATATGTTACATATCTTGTAGAGGTCTTAGAAAGTGAGATTAAAAACAAAAATCCAAGCTAGTAACTACAGTTTAGACAAGAATATCAGAATAATACACAGATGAAAGGAAACTTTAGAAACATTTTAGGGGAAGAGATAATAGAACAAATTAAAATTTTAAATTATTTTAAAATGGGGATCAGATTGTGTCAATCCTTCACTTAAAACTCTTTAATGCCTTCCTATTGTTTTTATCATTCTTAAATTAAAAAAAAAAAAAAAAGTACAATACTGGGAATTGAACCCAGAGACTCACACATGTTAGGCAAGCTCTCTACCACTAAGCCACATCCCCTGACCTACATTCCTATTGCTTTTAGAATAAAATTCATTTTTTTACTGGTTAAGACCAATGTTCCATGTAAAAGAAAGGAAAAGTTAGACAAATTTTGTTTTTAAAACTGCTTGAAATCATCAGTAAGCTACAAAGATGTTGTGGATTTGGGGGAAAGATGAAAAAGAAGCCCAAAGATATGATCTAAACCAACCCTTATAGCTAGTGGCAAAAGTGAATTCTCTCTGGAGAAGGAAGACATTTGCTAGAGCCACAAATCATCACTAAAACTTTTATTTACAATGTATGGAAGTCAATTAGATAAAATGCAGAACCATAAACCATAAAAGGGCAAAATTTGATTAAAAACAGGAAACAAAAAGATTCTCAGATATCTAGATGTTGATATTTTCTGACATGTGCTTCAAGCCATAAATTCAAGATCTACAAGTCCCTATAAAAAGAATATAAATAAAACCACCCCTAGACACATAGTCAAACTGCAAAAATTAAAAACAAATATAAGAAACCAGAGAATAAGAAATATTACCTTCACAAGAGCAAATATTACACCAACAGCTAACCTCCCAACAAGAACAATGGAAGCAAGAAGATAACAATGAAGTTTTCAAATGCTAGAAGAAAATGACTGTCAACTTAAAATTCTACAATGAAATTTTATTTAAAAATGAAAGCAAAATAAATCTTTTCAGAAACCAAAAGTAATTTGTTTGCAGCAAACTAAACTTAGAGAACACATTAAAGGAAGTTCTTCAGGTATAAGGAAAATAATCCCACTTTGCTCCTCAAGAGAATAAAGAAAGGAAAAAAGTACATGAAGAATAAATATGCAACAACATAATAGCCATGTCTTGGGGATCTTAAATATGTAGGACTAAAAATACAACAACAAAAGCTCATGTGTCACATGGGTAGCGGGGAGGGTATAAATGCAATTAAAAAGTGTTTTAAGTGTAAAAGCCAATTTACATTAAGCTTATCAGGCAGTCAGGGATGTATGTCATAAATATGGTAACAAAAGTAATAATAAAATAATTTATAACAGTGAAGGGGAAAATAAGTAATAAATCTAAAAGAAAGCAAGGACGAAAGATATAGTATTTATCTCTTGCTTGCCAATGTACCCCACACATGATGTAGTCAAATACTGAGTATTCAATCTGTTTGCCAGAAACCATGCCAGATCACTTACGTTGCTTCTTTCATAACCTAATACTACCCATAAGAAAGGTAGTTATTTCCATTTTGAGGTGAGAAGGCTACAGCTAGAAGTTGAGACATTTTTACTCAGTCACATGCTAATTTATGTCAAAGTTAAGATGTGATCTCTATCTGCAAAATTTAAAACAAACACCCAGTTTCTAGGCATGGGGAATTATTTACTTATTGTTGTCACAAAAGGGCAATCTTTCACTACAAAACTAAAAGACTTAAACTATTTTATTTATTTGACCAATTGAATGTGTCTGGGTATAATCTATTGGCTATAGGCCATCTGGCTCTGCCCATTATCTTCAGTATTGCTACTGTTACAGACCCTATACTTTACCTTATCATGCCTACTAATCCCCAAAATAATTTGCTATGACCATGATCAGTGAAATCTGTGACACTCAAAGTTCCCAAAGGGTTACAGAAAAACAGTGTAGTCCCTCATTAGTACTTCATCTAAATTCCTAACTGTTCTCTATCCCTTGTTAAGATGAACTGGACTACTTGTAGATTTCTAAAACACCTTACATCTCTTAAGCATAAAGTACATATAAAGTCCTTAAAAGGAAAAGTGTCTATCTTATCTGGACTCGCCCAGACTTCTGCTAAGATAGCTGATGTGAGACACCCCTGGATCAATTGATGTTCTCAGGTTGGTTACAATGTCAAGCCAATGAAAAATATCCTACTATGTAAAAGAAAAGGCATCTACATGACAGCTAGGAAATGTTTCAGTAGGTGAGTTCCAGTTACAATCCCTTTATTCCTGCCTCTTAAAATATCATCCCTCTGGCATTCCCAGCCCCCAATTTTTAAATTCTATAGCAATGGTTTCTAAATATAGTGGATCCTGTGTTAAAAATCCCAGGCCCCTCTCCTCAAGATTTCATCAAGTGTCTGAAGTCCAAGGATCTTCAAACCTACTTAAGCCACTCTGAAATATAATCAGTTTGGGAAAATGTTGCTCCATGGAACTTCATTCTGTCTCATTTAAGGGTGTCTCCAAGCAGGTAATGGAGAAACCATCACTTGATATTTTAATACCCAAGAAATACTTGGGCCTACTGTATGCCCAAGACTTCCAATCACATTCTGTTGAGTTATTCAGTTTCTGCTTTAAAAAATAACAAAGGAAGGGAGGGGGTATGGGGTTAGAAATGATGGTGGAATGAGATGGACATTATTATCCAAAGTACATGTATAAAGACATGAATTGGTGTGAATTTACTTTGTATACAACCAGAGAGAAGAAAAATTGTGCTCTATATGTGGAATAAGAACTGTAATGTATTCTGCGATCATATATAAATTTTAAAAAATTAATAAAAAATAACAGGATAAAATTATATACACATATAATTTTATAATAAAATTATATAAAATTTATGATATGTAATGTACATAATAAATGAATTTCATATAAAAAATAACAAAGGAAAACACACATACACAAACAAAACAAATGAATATTCATATCTTGTTGACATTACATAGAGCTGCATTAGGAAAAGTTCTTTTTCAACCAGATACTATATCAGCTGTCTTCCATATAAACTAATTGAACTTAAATTTCACAAAACAATTCTACTGCCTAGTTCTTCTCAAAAGTGAAGTGGCAAAAAGTTATCTAGAAAACAGTTATTCTTAGATGCAGAGTTATTTTCATGCATCTCAGTTTATAAAACGGAAGCCCCTAGAATATTGTGTAAAATTTTTTATCCCAAACTGAATATTTTAAATATACTGGAAGAACTTTCCATATCAGATAAACCATTGTCAACATTTGTACAAATCAAAAGATTTTGTGATCTAGTTGGTGGCATAACATAATTTCAAATGACCTTGACATACTGTGCCACTACAGGCACAAAGCCACAGGCACATGGTCCAGGGCAACCATGGTCTGAAAGCTCTGACAGTGTGAGCCAAAATAAATCTTTCCTCCTTTTAAATTGAGTATCTCAGGTATACTGTCACAGGATAGAAGGAAAACACAATGATACTATTTTCCTCTTATATAAATTGAAATTTGTCATGATAAAAAGATTTTGATTAAATAAGGCCTTACTTGAAGGGATCAATTTGAACATCTCCAATTGCCCATCTTAGAATGCTACACATGTCCTAGGATATTTATCACAGCTGAAAAAGCAAGACTCCCTTCTATTTATATGTATGCATGAAAAAAATTAGTTTATGACATCTAAAATGATAGTGTCTCTGTTGGAATCCACTAAAGTTCTTTCAACAAGGTTTTACTAAAGCAAACATTGTGCTTCTGAAAAATCACACTTTAAAAAGGTCTGAATTTTATAGTATGGGGATTATTTTAAAATTTACCTTTGAGGTATGTATGTATGTATGTATGTATGTATTTTTTGCTAAGGACTGAATCAAGGGGCCTCAAACATGGATTCCACCACTAAGCTATACTCCTAGCCCTATCTTATTTTGCAGCATAATAAATGCCTGGATTTTCTGTTACCCCACTGGTTAACTTTAGTGAATATTAGAATCACCTCTATGCTTTGTGTGACCAGAGATCACTATGCCTACTCTCAGAGTTTCATGTTCCTAGATCTGGAGTAGAGCCTGAAATTTTTGCATTTCTTACAAGTTCCTAGGTAATGCTAATGCTTCTCATCTGGGGAAGATGAGAATCACCAGTTCCAATAATGTAGGACAGATAATATAGTATCTAATCTGCATTGGATATGGGGACAATATTCCAGGTAATACTTCTGTTCTGGCACTACTTTAATTTCTTTCTTATTATAAAACCAGGGTAGAGAGGGCCCAAGAAAAAAAGTAGGGGTTATTTTTTAATAACCAAGGATTTTCTACTTAATTCTTTATAATTCAATCTTTTCCAATATGGGCAATCTCAACTCCAGCAAAATATAAGCAGAAAACATTAAAAACAAGACCCAAAACTGAAAGTTACTGGAAAATAACATAGCACATATATCCACTACAAACACAAACATACATCATCATCTATCAGATGTGTTCACAAATATTGGCAAGTTTCCATGGAAGGGTCAACATACAGATGTCTACTTATCATCAAAATTTGAATTACTCACAATCTTGGGGCATTTTTAAGAACTGATAGCTCTAAATTGTTTTTATTTCTGTGAAATGAGTTTGCTTTATTTTTATTTATTTCTAGACCAGAAAAAACACATAATTTTAAATTTTGTTCCTTAGGTAAGAAAAGATTATATCGTGCCAAAAAATAGAGTGATGCTTTAAAAAAAATGTAAGAAAATGACCTGGTTTTAATGGAATTTTGAATGTTGAGATTTTCTCAAGTTCCACCAAGTTGCCATTTTATGCCATGAAATACAAATGCTAAGAAAAACAAATTAAGAGGGTTGTTTTTGTTTGTTTGGTCATATGCCTCCTACAAATTTTTTTCTCTAAATACATCTGTCAGAAAATATTCTGTCCATTGAATGCTTACTATGTATTAGGTATTCTGCTAAATATTGTTTCATTTCATCTTTTGTTACCACAATGGTTGATATAATCTTCAGTTTACAAATGAAGAAACTAAGGCTGAAATTATTAAATTACTCAAAATGAAACTAGTCAGCAGTAGATTCAGTATTCAAATATGGACTTGTATGACAATGATCAGTTACACCACAAGACCTCTTAATTCATATTGATTCCTATTGGTTAATAATAGGTTCTATTTATTTTTCATGAAGTGCTTAGCACTGTGCTAAATACTTTATAAACATTATTTCATTCAGTTCTCTCACCCTTATTTTTTCTTTGCAGTACTGGGGATCAAACCAATATACCATTGAGCTACCTCACCAGCCCTTTGTATTTCGTATTTTGAGACAAGGTCTTGCTATGCCAAGGCTTACCTCTAACTTGTGATCCTCCTGCCTCAGCCTCCTAAGTAGCTGGGATTACATTCACGTCACAAATTTCAAGGAACTTGCTTAAAGATCACACAGAATGGGAGAGCCAGGATTGAACACTGATCTGATTCCACTTATTATCTCCTAGTCTCCTTTTAGGTATTTCTGTATTTTTAACTTGCAAGTACAGAATTAGATTCATACTCTGGCTGTTATTTGCTGAGAATATTATCTTTGATCTTCAAATATTTTAATATTAACTTTATGATTATTACTTTGGCATCCTATACTGGTTCATAGGAAGACTTCATCTAAACATTCCAGTGTTCCACATCATTGCTATCCATTTACATAATATTCTGCTAAATTTAAACCTGAAAGCTAAAATTGAAACCTCAAACAATACTCAGAACTCTTAAGTTATATTAGCTAAATGCTGAGCTTTACATCATCTACAGTTTGAAGAAACTTTTGCATCTGTCATTGCTAATGAAATCACTGTATTTATATTAATCATCTAATTACTGAATAGAAACTTGAAACTCTACACCATAGATTTCCTTCAAGGTCATTAGAATAATTAACAAAGAGCAGAGTTAAACAACTTGTACAAACAAACAAAAAATTCTAAGTCTATTCCTTTCTCTCTGTTGAGAAGCCACTAGTCATATGTAGACTAATAGTCCTCTCCATATATACATATATTTATAGCAATAACTATAACTTTTGGCCTCCAGTAAGTATCTAGTTCATTTTACTAGGATTATTAGTATAATCTCTGCTGACTAGAGTACACAATTTGTAATATATCTTAGAAGAATTCTGTAAATTTAAATCCCTATATGTATCAAAAGATTTTTACTTAGTTCTTTTGCAAAAATTTGAATTTAGAGTTGTCCAATCCTTGACTAGTATTATATATTATGTAATTTCAAATATAAAGAAACAGCTTACAAATATACTTTAGATATTAGAGGTGTAACTCCGTGGTAGAGTGCTTGCCAAGTGCTTGCCAACTCTGGGTTCAATCCCCAACAGTGGGGGTAGAAAAAATACACACACACACACTTGTTCTCTTTTTTACAAAAGGTATGCCAAAAAAAGCAAAACACTAGATATAAAAGCACTGCCTTAACTCTTCAGAATTTGAGACTCCTTATTAGACTATGCTATTAATTGCTAGAATAGGTGATAGGGAAATTGAATCTTCCAAACTTGAAAATATAAATTATGAGTTTTGTAAAAATTGTCTTTTAATAAATAAAAGGTGATACAGTGTTCATGACATTTTCTTGCTGCTGTTCACTAAATATGAAAACTTGGATAACAAGAATTTGCTGATCAAATTATTAGGCTATAAAATTCTTAGGGTCAACAAATTAACCTTTCAAGAGATAATTAACAGAGCACTATTTTATAGAGTAAGTAGAAAGTAGAGACAGAAATCCTAAATTGATTCAGATTTGGGGGTTTCAGGAGCCAAGCTTTATTATAACATCTTGGATCTACTAGTAATAATCGGAGTATCAGTGAAGGGTAAAAAACAAACAAAAGGCTCCTCCCAGAAAGCATCTTTCCATGACTGTCTCACCTGAGAAGACCCAAATCAAACTATTATAAAACTAATCAGCCCAGCTGCTCCAAGTTGTTTTTACCCATCTAATTATAAGCTTCAGCAGAAGTGATAATACATATAAACTCAAAGTCGAACACTGTTCTCCTAATGCCTCAAGTAGTTTATTGGTAGTTATTATCCACATTTCTATAAATATAAATATTCTAAGTGATCATCACTAGAGTGCAGGTACATTTAACATGAAAGCTCCACAGGAGGCTACTTCATTTTGTGTAGAACAAAAATTAAGGTTTCAAAAATTCAATTATGCTGAAAAAAAAAAAAACTAAAACAAATGCTGCTATCAAAGTGCATTTCTTTTGGTGATTTCAGAACAAACAGCTGTTGGCATTACACATAGGAAATATGCTCATTTGCCAATATATGATTACTTGAACTAAGTCTTTCCTGAAGATAAGAATTAGACAAAGGTCTTTCCTCCTTATATATAAGAGTTTGGTGGTTTTTTTTTTTTTTTTAACAGAAACAGCATCATTGAATTTTCATAAAACACTTTGCTACTTTCCTCTCATTTTCTAAAATCATAATTCTTATCTGCAGTACTTTGCCATTCCTTACTATCATCAGGACTGTATATCTCAGGTAACACTGGTCAGTGGTAAGCAAAAAAAAAAAGAAAAAAGAAAGAAAGAAATTAAAGCTCAGAACATATATTGATATTTTACATATTCATTCCATTACACATCAGGTGTTGTTTATAAAGATTTTGCCCCTCCCAAGACACTACAAAAATATGTGAAAAACCACATCTGTTTTCAGCCAGCAAATATTAATAGAACAAATATCTTTTAACCAGAGTATTTTAGAGACCATGTATTATCTACATTCACTAATTGCTTTCTTCATAAATCCATATATCCAAGCATATGCATTTAGGATTAGTCCACATTCCCATATTTACTTTACTATTAAAGTCAAGTAAATTAGTCTAGGTTCTTTAAGTGAAAGTGCTTCTGACAACAACCTACTTCTATAATAGCCCCAAATCCCAAAAAAGTTGTTTTAAACCTGTGTAGAAAGATGCATAGTTATTTCTAAGAAAGACTACACACCAAAACATGCTTCATCAAGAAAACTAATCCATGCACTTGAGTATACCTCAAACACCTTATTTTTTATTGAAGTCAGACCAACTTAAACATTGTCTAGAATTAAGAGACAGCATTAAATTATTTGATTCCAGAAACATAAAAAAATCATTTAGCCAAAGTTTAAAAAAGCAAACACTTCCTCCCTGTCCCAGTGTGATCATATAACTGCATAAATATGTGTATATATTAATCTACTTTAAGTATCCATTCACTAGCATTTTATCTTAACATACAAAGCCTTGTATGCAATTTCTTTGCAAAGGCTTCCCCCCAAAAGATATAAGCACAAAACACTAGGTAGACACTCTTCAGAGTTTTATTTTACTAACTTCAGGTCAAACTTCCACAACTATTTTCTGGTCAATTTACTATTCTTGCTTGGCTTCCCAAAATGGTAGTACCGATAGATTTATGGTGTAGGGAGAGGAAACCACTTTAAGAAGCACTGCATTTACTCATCTTCCAAAAGGCAAATAAATTGGGCATCTGATTGTTCAACAAAACAAAGCTTTAATAGCATCCAGGAAGGCAGACACGCAAACCAGGCTGTAGACACTCTTCCATTTGTCAAAATCAGACCAGAGAAAACCTATTCCACACAGATATAAAAGGTACTGTTATTCATCTTTTCTTTTTCTGTTGCCGCAACATTTTTCTTCTTTTAATTATCATATCGTGTAGTTTCTCAAGTCCTTCCTTTAGTCCATCTCCTATGATTGCACAGGTAGGCTGCAAATGCCAAGGTGTTGATGAGCTCAGTTCACCCATTGCTAACAATTTTTCAATTTCTGTGAGAGACAGTGAGTTCCTCAGGTCTTGTTTGTTAGCAACTATAAGTACAGGGACTCCTTGATTTTCTGATATCCTAGTTATTTTATGAAGTTCTGTTTTGGCTTCTTCCATTCTTTCAACATCAACAGAGTCCACAACAAACACAATGCCATCTGTGCATCTGGTATATGACTTCCACAGTGGCCTTAATTTCTCCTGACCACCTACATCCCAAAAGTGAAAAGTGACTGTTTTAGAATTTCCCAAGGTTACCTTAATTTTCTCAGTGTTAAATCCTTTGGTAGGTACAGTATTTACAAATTCATTGAACTGCAGCCTGTATAAAACAGTTGTCTTTCCAGCACAGTCCAAACCCAGTATAACAATGTGGAAGGACTGAAATGAAGGGAGGCTGGACAGGATAGAAGTCTGATCTGACAGTCCATTCCCCATTTCCAGTTGCAAATAAGTGTCCCAAATTGTAATGTTTTCTTCTTTCTGCTTTGGAATCTCTTTGGTGATGCAGCTACAAGACTGCTCCGGAATCGGAGTCTGGGTCCAAACGAGAAACCATTGGCAGGCGTTTCTATGCGGGGGGAACGCACCCCACGTCCGTCCAGTTCAGATCTCCACGCAGCTCTAGCAGTTGCTGCACTAGAAACCTTGGACTCAGACAAGGACCACGCCCACTCCTCACGGCCCACCCACGATCCCAAATCCCATTGGTCACCCGTATCAGGGCAGCCCTGCCACTCCCGCCCCCGAACCCTAATTGGTTAGGGAAACCGTCGCTCCCCGTGAGGCAGAGCAGGGCTCTTTCCCGGTCCACCCGCACCACCTGTTGACCCTAAGTTAGAAAACAAGGCGCTCTAGGAGAAAGCCGAGCGGCCCCTGCAGGGGAGCGGGTGCCTCAGACTGTCAGGTCGCCGTCAGCCCTCTGGCTCCGCCCGCCCCGGCGCACCTGCAGCGCGGCCCACAGACGTTGCGCCACGGTCCTCACATCCGGGGCCCGCAGTCACCGCCGGCGCCTTAACTCTTTCTCGGCTGGTGGAGGGTGCTCGTTATGGTCGCGCCAACCCCCTGTGGCTCAAACGATATGACCTGCGGCTCCCGCAAGGGCAGGCCCTCCCTCCCTGCAGCGGCATCCCTTCACCTCACTCCTCGGCAACGGGCCAGTTCTTCCCCCGCTAGGGCGTGGCCACCCGGCTACAGCTCACCTGACTAACCGTCCTTCCCTCGTCCTAACTCTGTGTCTCAGCCGTTTGGGAAGTACGCTGACACCTGTCCCAGGGTGTCAGCAAAGCC
>NW_025999905.1:5442174-5452386 GCF_001458135.2 Marmota marmota marmota | reverse complement strand
GGCCGTTGGGGGGCGCGCGGGAGCCGGGTCTCCTAGCAACGCCGAAACAGGGTCACTTTTCGAACCCGCCAGTAGCTGGCTGCCCGCAGGGTCGGGTGGGGCTTCCTGACTCGGCTAGCCAGAGCGCTCGCTCACCCAGACATTGCTGTCGCCTCCCGCCAGCTTCAGACAGGCCCCGCCCTGTACCTTCTCTCCTTGTGTCACCCTAGGGCGGCGGCCGTGTGACGCAGCGTCAGAGATTCCAGAGGACACCAGACCGGCAGGCACTTTATGTAACGGGCGGTGAGGCGGTACCCCAGTGGCTGCCCTCCGCGACCTGGTCTGCCTGGCGCACTTTCCTTTTCTAAAGCAAATAAGCATTCCCTCCTGCGTAGTTCTTGGCTGTATCCCTGTGGGTTAGAGACAGGTAAAAATCCCGTTTTGCGTTGAGGAATGCACTCTGGAATATAACATGGATGTTTCTAATGACCCAAGAAAAATTAGCGGTGGTGCTGGAACTACTGATAACTTGTCTACTAGTCATTGAATGCGTAATGATTTTCCATTGGACAGTTCTGACTGAATGTAATTGTGTCCTTGATCCATAAATTTGCAAATATTTATTGAACTAGACAGTAGGCACTATACTGTGTACTTGAGGATAGAATAGATTGCAAAATAGACACTGTCTTTGCTCTTGTGGAATATTGGAGTCTTTATGGGAGAAAAAGAACGAACTAAATTGTCTCATGAATAAATTTAAGAAATGTGACCAGTAGTAATTTCAGAATGCTCGTGACAACAAAGAGGAGTACTAAACTCAAAGTCCTGGGAAAGTTTCTATGAACACAATTTTTTTGGTGGAAGTCACAGGAGACTGTAATTTAAATGAATCTATATGGTGTACTTATTAAAAAATGTAATTTTAAAAATACAGATTTGAATTTCCCTAAAAAATTTCCTGGCTTTCTCAAGGTCATTATTGCCGGTAATATTTATCTCCTTTATGTCTTGAGTACTGGATTTCTTTTTAATAGCGGAAATAAAACCTAAGGACTAAGCACAATGCACAGTTTGCAGACAGCAACACAATTTTGGAAATAACTAGAAATCTCAAATGGCACATTCTATCAAGGTATTTATTGAATCCAGTATAAGCTAAGGATTGTCTCATTAGTTATAATTATAGAATCTCATTAGACATTTACAGTAATTAGCAAGAAGGTGATAAAAGGCTTAGTGCAATAACTAGCTTCTTTTTCTTGGGAATTGAACAGTGATACTTGATTAAACTGGAATTATTTGAAAATTCTCCTTAAATTAAGAATATACAGCAAGAAAATTCCACAACACACCTGTTTGCAATAGCTTTGAAATCAATTAGGCCCTTTTAGTATTCCTTTTAAAAGTGTGTTTCTACAGTCTTTCCTGGAGCAAAAAAGGATAAGATATGAAAACACAGAACCTCCCACCTTGAAGAAGAATTGCATTTTAATGTACTTTAGGCTTTTAACCAGAACCATGATTGGCAAACTACAGCCTATAGGTTAAATTCAGAAAGATAAGGATAGTTTTTACATGGTTCAAGGGCTGCAAGAGAAAAGAAAGACTAGAATATGCAATAGACACTATCAGTGTCCCCACAAAGCTTAAAATATTTGCTTTCTGTCTCACTATAAAAAAATTGGTACACCTGTTCTATAAGCAATAATAACCACATGAAGACAGCAACAACTGATGTAAAAAGTGAGATTTGTGGAATATACCATCTACTTTGTTGCAGTCTTCCTACAGAAGGTTCATTCAGATATTTTATTTAGATGCTATGCCAGAAAAATATTCCCTGTAGGCTGTAGCTTACAAGCTGCTACTGTGCCCCTGGGTGCCTCAGGGACTTTCTAGGTGGTTCTGTGGGATAGTTTAACTTTTTGAGGGAAACACAGTGACATCTGTTGGACCATGTTAACAACTACAACTATTAAATTAGCATCCATCTATTTAATAAATGGAACTTTGGGGTGTTTCTTTTAGCCTGTGACACCATGAAAAAATTACTTAAAACACTGGACACTGTGAATTTCTGCCTCTAGCTACATTTTCCAAACTTGGCTAATAATCAGAATCACATGATATGCTTGTAAATATATAGGTTCCTGGACTCCATTTCAGACCTCCCAAATCAGAATCTTCAGGAGGGGAGACAGTGATCTGCATTTCAAATACCTATTACACTTTTGAGCAAATACTAATCTAAGTTTTCTCCTTTGAAGACTAAATAATTTACATTGTTTCCATTTTTTAATTAAATACAGAACCCAGATCAAAACATGCTTGTAGTATTCATCCTCTCTTCCACAAACTGATATTCTGTGATATATTACCAAAAGCACACAGTAGAACTAACATGTCTTTTCTAAACTTTGTCATTCCATAGTGAGTTTTTATTCCTTTTTGAGTATAACACACTTATTTCAGTGCATATTTATTAGAATTTCTCAAGTTGGAAGGACCAGGTAATTAGAAGGCATAGTTATGGTTGAAGGCACTAGTCCAGTGGAGCTGCTAGACATTCAGACACACAAGTACATAATTACCATGATATTCTACAAGAGTTATTATCAAGTCCTATTTTTTAGAAACTTTACCTGACAGAAATAGGATGGCTTAACAGAGAAATGTCATATTTAAGCTGGATATTATGAGAACTCATCACCAGACAAGGGTGGGGTACAGAATTAAAGGTAGAAGCAAGAGTAGGCAAAGCTTGAGGCACAAAGTTATGAGATATTCAAGCAAAAGAGGGGATTCTAATTTTCCCATGGGAAGAAAGGATATGCTAGAAAAGGAATGTTTTTCTGAGTCTCAAATGATGAAAGAAAAATGCATGCATTTTGTTTCTGAAAAAGTGTCAATATCATTCAAAAAGTTTTACTGAGCTAGGCTCTATTTCCAACTGCCTCTTTAACCCTTTTGCCAAATACCCAACATATAAAATATGTGACTGACATCTGTATTAGTCTGGTTGCTGTAACAAAATATGATAAAATTGGGTAGCTTACAAACAATAAATTTTTATCTCACAGTTTTGGAGACTTGGAAGTCCAAAATCAAGCATGGGCAGATTTCATGTCTTATAAGACCACAGTATAAACTCAGGGTGAAAGTTTGACAAGACTCTAGAAAGAGGATACTAGAAGGGAAGTACAAGCCAAAATTCACTTAGGATGGTTCTAGATAAAAATTCTCAGGATCCACAAGCTCAAACTCTCTCTGTATACTTCTTTAATGAGCAATTTCAAGGCTATCTCTATTTAACACTTGCTTGCTGTGTCCTTACATAATAGAGGGATAAGAGGTCTCTTGAGGGCTTCTTTTATAAGGGCACTAGTCCAATCAGGAGGGCTCCACCCCATGACCTAATCAAGGCTCAAGTGCCTACTACTATCACCTCTGGAATCAGACTTTCAACATAGACACTGCAACATTCAGTCCATTGTATAATTTCATAATTATCCTGTTAATCCCCCTTTTCATCTCTGGTTTGGTTGATGGTAATTTGTTCAGTAATCCCAAAAAGGAATCTCAGATCCATTTAGAAATTTCTCCTAAATCCCACTTAAAATTACCCACCAATCTCCCTTAAGTCCGTTTCTTTCTTTTCATTACAATTTCTACTATACATTTGGTCCTCATGATTTCTCTCTTTAACTAGTTAATTTTCTTCCTGAATGATTTTTCAGCTAATAAGTACTGAAACAGGAATTTGTCCTTCTGTCTAGCTCTAGATTCTTTTCTCTTTATCCACTATACTCTAGAGAATCACCTTACTATGAACCAGCACAGTATAAAGTCAGGGTGAAAGTTTGACAAGACTCTAGAAAGAGGATACTAGAAGGGAAGTATAAGCCAAAATTCACTTAGGATGGTTCTAGATAAAAATTCTCAGGATCCACAAGCTCAAACCCTCTCTATATACTACTTTAATGAGCAATTTCAAGGTTATCTCTATTTAGCTCCAAGTCACAGAACAGTCTGTCCCATCTTCCAGGAGAGCCTTTATATGCTTCTACACACCCGACAACGAATCAAATTGCCAAAAGATTCAGTGATAGAAAAACATTATTCCATATCATACACAAGGTGTAATTTCTATGTCCTTATTTCCTGGCCTCTGACCTGCCTCTTGCTAGGAAAACAGAATATCCACGTGTGTGTGTGTGTGTGTGTGTGTGTGTGTGTGTGTGTGTGTATGAGAGAGAGAAAGAGAGAGACTGTGTATTTAATGTCAGTAGAGGAGTTGACGTGGTGAGGCTGTTGACAAAGAATAAAAAAAGACAAAATAATAAGCCAATGTAAGTCAGGTAGAATCTTTGCTTCCATTCTATGAGTCATGAGGTACTGATGAGAAGCAGCATGCTTTATAAGAAACTTTGTTCTTGATGGCTGTTCAGGAAATATTCACTAAGGAAAAAAGTAACAAAATATTTTTGTCAAATGAATTTCAATATCACTCCATATAATATTTTGGTTGTCTATGGAAAACATTATAAAGTGTAAATGAGCTTTCCATTATGGTACAAAAGTTGTTAAGTGTAAGCCAATAAACCATTAATACAAAGAATCTTCTATACCTTATTCATTTTAAATTTCTACTTGTTATTTATGTTTCTATTTGCATTAACCCATTATGTTTCACTGTCCTACATAAAGGACACATATAAAAATCTATAAAACTTTATAGGACATTTATATATAGGATGATGGGACATAATGTGTTGAGGAAATGTGTTGTCACATCTGAAAACCTCAGTCCTCACCATTTGTATAGCAGCTATTTTACCTCAGTGTTCAAGTTACTTGCCATGGGAAAAGCCTATTGTTTTTCACAGCTAAAATATAAGTGCTGGTTGATAAAATGACACACAGAGACAAAATATCATAATTTTAAGGTAACATTTTAATGATAAGTGGATATAAAATGATTCATAAATAAACCTGTTTTCAACAAACTAGTAAAATTAAGACAACAATTAACCAATGTATAAAAATACAAAGGCTATAGCAGGAGTACACATAAAATGGATATGACTAAAGAGATGAGTTTATTTTCAATCAGGAAGATTTACTACGTATCATGGAAAAGAGAGTAGTGAAGCTGGACCCTATAAAAAGTTTTTGAGCTTGTGCATTCTGGAGGAAGGTAAAGCAAAGAAAATTTCCAGGAGAAGGAGCTACATTCCAGAAAGAAAGAAACAGCGTAAGGAAAGGCACAGGACAGAGCCAGGGTGTTTTCCAAGGAAATGCCTATTTGTCAATTACCCAAAACATAAGCTTATGTAACAAAGTGGGGGAAATAGACCTTGAGGGTTAAGTGTCTTGAATATCTTGGTAAGAAACTTGGGCTTCTATTGAAATCTCTTTAGTTTTACACCTCGTACCACAAAATCCACATAAAACACTTATCAGAACACCTGCCACAGAGCAAAAACTCCTTAAAAGTAGGTGGTAATATTCTATTTCTTGATCTGGGTGGTGCTTACATTGATGCGCTCATTTTGTTATGGTTCATCAAGGTGCAAACTTAGAATGTGAATGCTCTTCTGTTTTATGCTTAAGGGTTTTTAAAAAGTTGAGATGTTGCAAAGAAATAGTGTATTGGGGCGGAACTAACCTGTGGATGTAGTAATCACTTGCCATGAATTACTTACCATATCATCACTGATGATTTCTCCTTATGGAAAGAAAACTATTCAATAAAATATTGATGAAATGACTAATTCTCAATAAAGTAATAACAGATTAACTTTTGGTGTTTTTTTTAATTAAAAAACTAATCACCATTACTTCTCCTCTTTCCATCATAAAGTGATATTAGAGTTTCACCAAGATGTACCATGCTTATACCATGGACTTGCATACTTCTAAAATATCTCCATGTCTCCCTGGAGACCTTTGATTATTGTTTCTTGACTCTCTTTCTAATCTAATTTCCACCATTTCTTCTTTCCCACTCCTCTATATTCTTGTACTGCATCCACATGGAACAACTTCTTCTGCAAGCATTCCATAGCTTACCATACTAACTCACATCTCTATACTTTTTCATATAATGTCCTTAATGTTTCGTATCCACCCTGTCTGCAGTCCTGTACTGAAACGTAACCACTTGGAGATCTGTTTTTCATTAATTATAAGGTTCCAAAACCTTATAGATGCATGGTGAGTAAGACATCTTTAAATTTTCCAGCCAGAATAAATTACTCCTTCCTTGTACCACTTCTATTTTGTGTAATCACTTCTATAAGAACTGGTCTTTCTGAAATTCTTTGTTGTCATATCTAATTCCCCCATTAAAGTTTGTGATCTCCATTGGACGGAAAAACTTGGTCTAGAGCTACAAGAATCTCTTGGGTAGAGAAGGAATTTTTTTTAATAGATCTTTTCTTTTAGGCTGTGATGGTCCCTAGGAAGGTCAACTACAGGAAAGTGCCCAAATGGGAAATTCTGTAAGAGTTACAGATGTCTGGTCTGGTGACATTGACTTAATGTTGAAGTTTGGACAGAGATGAGCGGAAAACCTAGTTCTGGTTAGTACCCTCCATAGATGAATCCAAAAGTCCTTCCTCATTCTGTCTTTCTAGCATAGTAGATTTCTCTCTCTTTCCTCACTCTTCTTTTGTGTCACAATACTACAGTCTCTGTAGAAGATCTTTATCAATAGTGCATTATAACAGTGAGGCCTATTTGGAGCAGCAGGGCTATGGCCCAGACTAAAACAATAATGGGTGATAAATAGAGGCTGCTGGGAAACTAGTCATATTATTGTGTACTTATATCATTACAGAGCATTTGGGAGCAGCTTCTTAAATTAAGTTCTTATTGTTGTGGGCTCACTTGGTGAGAGATGAGAGACCTCAAAGAGAAAAATACTGGTCTTCCTGTTAACCTAGTCATGTGACCCTGAGGTACTTTATTTTGAAAAATAAGAGTTCCTAAAACATATCTCATAAAGGAGCTGGATGGGGGCGCGGTGGGGGTGGGGGCGGTTCATACCAGTAACAGAATGAATAGTCCTTTTTTTTTTTTTTTCCTTTGAAGACTGCCAAGTCTAGATCTGTTCTTTAGGAAGACTGTTCTGGGAATAAAGCGGGGAGGGGATAGGAATATAGGGAGGAGGACTAGTGAGGAGAGTTAGTAAGTCTTCTGGTTAGAGGTAATAGAATCCCTAAATGACAAAATCTAGAGGAAATACATTGAAGAGAAACAATGAATTTGATGATTTGTGGGAAACATTGACAGGTTCTAGAAATTTATTAGACGTATGAGGCAAGAGAGGAGGCATAAATTTCTCAAGTGTTTAGTTGGAACCATTAACAAAAATAAAAATCACAAAAGGCAGACTCTGTGTGGCAGAAAAGATTTGACTCGGGACTAGCATGTACGTTTGACTTAGCTATGATACAGTGGTACATTCATGCACCAACCTAACTGTGTTAGGCAGCTTTTCATCACTTTGATTAAAATACCTGACAAGAAAAACTTGACCAGAGGAAAAAAAGTTTATTTAGGCTCATGGCTTCAGAGGTCTTAGTCCATGGTCAATTGACTGACTCTATTGCTCTAAGCCAGAGGTAAAAATGATGGTGGAATGGTAAGGCAGAGGAAAGCTGCTCAGAAAGGGAGAGGAAGGAGCCAAGGACAAAATAAACACTTCCAGGGCATGCCCCCAGTTGTGTACTTGCCCCAACTAGATTCCATGTTCCAGTTATCAGTTGATGAATCCACTGACAAGGCCAGAGCCCTCATGATCTAGTCATTGCCTAAAACCCACACCTCTGAATCTTGCTGCATTGTGGACCATGCTTTCAACACATGAGCTTTGGGGAGACATTCTAGATTCAAACCCTAACACTAACACAGTAGTTTTCATAACTAGTTGCTATTAGGATCACCTGATCAATTTTTTAATGTAGTTATTTCTGTTAGAGTGGAAAATTTTAGATAACAAGTTAGATAGATATGCCATCGTTGTTTAAGCTGGCAATGCATTTTTATTTAATCACACTTCATAAACTGCAACTAATTATAAATGCTAAAGTAACAGGAAAACAATGAGTGGAGGCTATCAGCAGGCATTAAAATAAAAGCTATTTTCTTAGGCAACATAGCTGTTTAGTGCCTCCTATGTGGATGATTCATAAACATAGTAGATTATATATGAGAATTCTTGAGTTGAGCTAGAGATGTAATTCAGAGTACAGTGCTTGCTTGCCTAGCATGCACAAAGTCCTGGGTTGAATATCCAGAACCAAAACAAAAAGAAAGAGAATTCCAATATTATTGAGAGTTCTGGTGGAGAGAGGGGGCAATAATAGTTAAATCTCTATGAAATCAAAGCTAGATCTGCTTGGCCTTATATCTATTTTATATCCATACTCTTTATTTTTAAAACTACAGGAACAATTGCTTTTCTATATGACTAAAACTTTATAGCTTCCAACTCTATTTTTATCAAAATATGTGTTTTAATGCACACTCTTAAAAATTCAAGGTTTCTTAGAACTACAATCATTGTAATAATCAGAGAGGTCTACAGTTTTCCCTGAATCAAACTATCTAGGGGTAAGGCCTTTAGAGGCAAAGGGAAAGAGAAATGGTCATAAATCATTGTCTGAAGTTGAGAACAGAAGGTAGCACAAGGTAAATTTTTAGAGTCAGTGGCAGAGACGGAGGGTAGGTGATATTACTAGAGAAGAGGATAGACAGAAACTTGGAGCTAAACCTGTATTTTTACATTTGTGGATTCTTTTAAAACCACATGGCTTTATATAGTTCTTTAATTGTTAGGAGAGGATCAGAAGAGAGAGTGCCAGAGGCAGATATGCTCACTCTGGCAGGGGAATCTGCTTCTCTACTGTGCTTACCATCCAGATAAGTATGGATCAATATTGTGATCTTTGTCTGCAGAACTAAAAGAGGACTTGAGCAGAGGCTGAGGAAGGGGCTGTTAAACTGCTCAGCTATATTGGTAACAGGACTGCTAAATGGCCCACGTGTGTGTCTTGCTTTCACTTGCAGTGAATGTAGAGTCATCCCTGGCATAGAAAGCCTTGTTGTCCAAGTAGAATGTGCTTTCAGGGATATAGGAGTGCTAAATGTGCCCTCTTTAGGTTGTACAGGATCAAAGGAAAAAATCAAACCACTCTCTTCCCTGTACTGCCACTAGGTCCAAACCTGGCATTTGTTAGGCATTTAGAAAATATTGTTAGAATGAATAAATGAGCAAATTAAGCGTGTCTTGGAGTATTTGTGCCTCATTTTTTCTTATTGGGTCGCTTTGGGAACACTAAATGAAGTCACTCTACTGATATTATTAATACTTATTTGATAAAATAGCACTTGATTGACATATGATTACTTTTATTTTTCTTTAACTTCCTGAAGACCACAGAACTTAACTGAACATCATTTTAGTCAGTATCAGTATTTAAACACTATTCTAAACTACTGAATTTTTTTAGTGTGATTCAAGTAAATTAAGCAATGACACAACATAATTCCTGACCTTCATGTGAAGAGAAAAATAAATTGCTAGCTATTTGCAAGAAATTTCACAAAAAAACTGAGAGCTAAATTTGATATTTGGCAAATAATTTGCATTTCTACAAATATCAATATACATTAAATGAATGAAGAACAATTAGTTTGCAAAGTTATTTATCAATTATCCTTAAAACTGCACTATGAGGAAAGCAAGATCATGTGATTTATTCTTATTTCATAAATGAAGAAACTGAAGATCAATAAGGTTGAGTCATTTATTTGCCAAGGGTCATTACATCAATAATTTTTGGACTAAATCAGCTGACTTCAGGTAAGAGCTCTGCCTGTGGCCACATGCTGACTTGCTGTGGAATGTAGAGCACAGAATGACATCCTGCGAGCCAACCCACCAAGGGAGAGAAGAAGGTTTCCTCAGAACAGTTCAACTATCACAGATGAGGGCATTGAACAAAACATGGAAGAACAACACATCCTTGTTTTCAAAGTGTATCTTCCGTTTTCAGTGCAATAATTCTTCACTATGTTTCATCTATCATTCATATACAATATTTAAGGATTAATAACTAAGAATCTGCAGAAAATTTATGATGCTCTCAATCTAAAAGAGTTTTGTAGTCTTTGTTTCTTTTTCTTTCTTTCTTTTCTTTTAGATTGAGAGCATCATAAATT
>NW_025999905.1:5435349-5440936 GCF_001458135.2 Marmota marmota marmota | reverse complement strand
TTTTTTTTTTTTTTTTTTTTTTTTTTTTTTTTTTTTTTTTTTTTTTTTTTTGGTGCCAGGGGTTGAATCCAGGGGCACTTAGCCACTGAGCCACATCCTTAGCCCTTTTTTATATTTCATTTAGTGAGACAGGGTCTCACTAGCTTGCTTAGTGCCTAAGTTGCTGAAGCTGGGCTTTGAACTTGTGATCTTCTGCCTCAGACTCCCAAGTGGCTGGGAATACAGGAGTGCACCACTATGCCTGGCCAGATACAGTTTTAAGGCAGAGAAAGTGTAAAGGTTAACACTCTTAAAAGAAACAACTGAGCTAGGGGCTGTACCACTATCTTCTACTTAAAGGCAACATTTCCTATAAGTAGAAAATTGGGGATTATCTCAGTGCCCCATGTGATTATTACAACTGGGGGTCTTTATATTTTCGTTAGCATAGCAACTCTCCATGTTGTAAGTTGAAAGTGTACTGGGTGGCTTAACAGTCAATATCCTTCTTCAGAAACTTAAAAAATTAAGGCTGTCTGACAGACTGAGAAATCACAATCCTATTATAAATCACATCAGGATAGAAGTGTTGTACAAAGCCACATTCTCAAATTTTTATTTCAGTAATTCAGTAGCTAACTTTTTCTCCAAGATAGCCTAAATACTAAGTACAATGACGCAAAGGCATAATTCAGAACAAAATATGAAATATTAGAATGTTGTATTGATAATTTGTGTATTGAATGATTACAAAGATGAGCAGTATTTAATTTGAATTCTGCTACAAATAGAATAGTTTGAATATAGAAACAAAATAGAACTCGATCCTACTATTTTTTTGTCATATCCTGGAAAAAAATTATTTCATTCTAAAATAAAGTATAGGGGAAACTCCAGTGATCCACCAAAATTTCTTGTGATGACTATAAATCTCAGCATGTGTGAGTATATTTATTTATTTACATATATAGCTGATAAACATCTGGAAAATATTAAGAATTTTATATATTTTATAAAAATAGAAATTATAAATGATGGACATTTAATAATGTATTTTCTGCTTTCTGTTACTATGTGGACTTCCATTTATTTAGTAAGAAGCAAGAGAAGAGCATTAGATTAGCTCATAATGCAGAAGTGAAAGGTGCACCATAATTGTATCTTCTGATGTTCATACACAAGTTGTAAACTTACAAAATATTGTTGTATGTAATAAAGCAAGAAACAATGTCCCTCCTTGAAGAAATGAATAATAAAATCAGTCTTTTTTTTTAAGAAAGAGAGAGAGAGAGAATTTCAATATTTATTTTTCAGTTTTCAGCAGACACAACATCTTTGTTTGTATGTGGTGCTGAGGATCGAACCTGGGCTGCACGCATGCCAGGCAAGCGCACTACCGCTTGAGCCACATCCCCAGCCCCCAAAAATCAGTCTTTTAAAAAAACCAATTATCATATAAAATTCTGGATTGTACACTATTATTTACAAATAAATATGAAATCATTGGTTTAGATATTACTCAAATATTAAGGAGTATTATTAATTAAGGAAACTCAAAGTTCAATAAATTCCAACAGTATAAAATTATTTTGATCTTAAAAAGCATATGCTACTACTGATGAGAATATAAATGGCGCAGCCACTTTGGAAAACTTTCTGGCAGTTCCTAAAAAGGCTTAATATAGATTTATCATATAATTCAGCAATCCCTCTCCTAGGCATATATTCAAGAAAAAAAACCATATCCACACCAAGACTTGTATATGAATGTTCATGGTACATTATTCATAATAGCCAAAAAGCAGGACAAAAAAATCTCCAATTTCCAAAAACTGATGAATGGATAAATAAAATGTGACATATCCATACTAAATAATAATATTTGGCAATAAAAACTAAAGCCTACTCAGGATACTGAGGAAAGATGATCACAAGTTCGAGTTCAGCCTTGGAAAAAAAAAATAAAATGGAACAAGGATATAGCTCAGTGGTAGAGCACCCCTGGGTTTAATCCACAGTACAAAAAGAGAAAAAAAATTGAAATATTGATGCATGCTATAACATAGATGAACCTTGACAACATTATGCTAAGTGAAAGAAGTCAGAAAGGATCAACTATTGTATAAATCTATTTACATTGAATTTGCAGTTAGGAAACACACACACACACACACACACACATACATACACACACACACATACACACACACATACACACACACATGCAAGGCCTCGTGCATCCCTAAGCTACATCCCCAGCCTGAGACAGAAAATATATTTGAGGGTACATACAGCTGAGGAGGGGCAAATGGGAAGCAACTGCTAATGAGGATGAAGCTCCTTCTTTCCATGGTAAAATGCTCTGAAGTTGATTTTGATGCTGATCATACAATTCTGTAAACAGACCAAAAAATCATTAAATTAGTTTTAAAAATATAAGAAATATCAGTCTCCCAACTAATTAGTTTGTGTAAACTAAATTTCTTTTAAAAATACTTAGACGCACCATGCACAAAACTCAACTCTAAATGGATCAAGGACTTAGGAATACAGAGACCCTGCATCTAATAGAAGAAAAAGTAGGCTTTAAGCTCCATCATGTGGGATTAGGCCCCAACTTCTTTAATAAGACTCGTATGGCACAAGAATTAAAATCAAGAATCAATAAATGGGATGGACTCAAACTAAGAAGTTTCTTCTCAGCAAAACAATCTGTGAGGTAAATAGAGAGCCTACATCTTGGGAGCAAATCTTTACCCTTCATACATCAGATAGAGCACCAATCACTAGGGTATGTAAAGAACTCAAAATACTAGACACCAAAAAACAAATAATCAATAAGTAGGCCAAGTACCTGAAGAGACACTTCTCAGAGGATAATGTACTGATCAATCAACAAACACATGAAAAAATGCTCATCATCACTAGCAATTAGAGAAATGCAAATCAAAACCACTCTAAGATTTCATCTCACTCCACTCAGAATGGCATCTATTATGCATATAAACAACAATAAGTGTTGGCGAGGATGAGGGGGAAAAGGTACACTCATACACTGCTGGTTGGACTGCAAATTGGTGCAGCCAATATGGAAAGCAGTATGGAGATTTCTTGGAAAATTGGGAATGGAACCTCCATTTGATCCAGCTATCCCTCTCCTTGGTCTATACCCAAAGCACTTTAAAACAGCATACTACAGGGACACAACCACATCAATGCTTATAGCAGCACAATTCACAATAGCTAAATTATGGAACCAGCCAAGATGCCCTTCAATAGATGAATGGATAAAAAAATGTGGAATATATACACAATGGAATATTACTCAGCAATAAAAGAGAATAAAATCATGGAATTTGCAGGTAAATGGATGGAGTTAGAGAAGATAATGCTAAGTGAAGTTAGCCAATCCCAAAAAACCAAATGCTGAATGTTTTCTTTGATATTAAGAGGCTGATTCATAGTGTGATAGGGAGAGGGAGCATAGGAGGAATAGATGAACTCTAGATAGGGCAGAGGGGTGGGAGGGGAAGGGAGGGGGCATGGGGTAATTAATGATGGTTGAATGTGATGATAATTATTATCCAAAGTACATGTATGAAGACACAAATTGGTGTGAATATACTATGCATACAACCAGAAATATGAAAAATTGTGCTCTATATATGTAATAAGAATTGTAATGCATTCCACTGTTATATATAAATAAAAAAATACAAAAAATACTTACACACTTTCCCAGTTACAGGGATGTTTAACTACATTAAGGATGTTTAATAATTTGGGCTGGGGCTAGGACTCAGTGGCAGAATAAAATTTTGACAGAATTCATTAGTTCTTTACTTCAAAGTGAAAAGATCATCGGGTTCTAACAGATCTCACTGAGTTTTGGGATTAAAATATCTGATCGTCTGAAGAGAAATATACTGACAAGCAAATAATTAGTATGTACAGAATGCATTGAGGCCTGCAGTTTAAGATTGTGCCTACTATGTGTTTTCAGCTTACAAATAATTCATTCCAATATAGTATAAAAATTGCACTGCTACAAACATCAAAGAAGGGGCTAAACAAAGATTAAGCAAAGATATTTCACAATCCATTGTGTCTGGGGATTTATGCAATATGTGCAGGAATAATGGCTGAATATATCCTTGTTACTTACAGCAGGGAAAACAATGGTGGGTACTTTGAAACTTAGCTTAAAAATTCTTGTCTAGTGATTTTCATATTGTATTCTGCAGAAGCCTAACACATCATGGAGGTTTCTTAGGCTTAAATTTCTTCTCAGTCCAGAATTCTGTGGTTCTTTGTTCATTATTCTCTGATGACATGTATGGATGATTTAACACAGAAATCCTTACTCTTGACTAGAGGGGGGTCAAAACCAGATAAATTATTTATGAATTAATGATTTATGAAAAATAAGAGAAAATAACATATAAATTGAAGACTAAGATCCAAAAATGGTTTATAATTGCTAATTTCATTCTAAGTTTAACAACCATGCAGAAATATGAGAAGAAAGTCATATCTTCAAATATTTTTGTGTAATTTAAAGTTCCACTACTGTGAATAATGTAAAGCACTAAGAGATCTCATCACTTGTGGTGAAACATATATATTTTCAGTGAGCTCTCAGAAGTGAAAACATGATGGAAAAATAATAATTAAAGAATCCCAAGACATAAGGAAAATTATAAGTTAAATTATAAATAAACCATTATTGAGCATCATATTTACTGCCAGCATTGATCACATGCTACTAAAAGGAAATTTTCCTGGCTTTCACTGAGGCTTTGCTCCCAGATTTAAAAACAGTATTTCTAAGAAGTCATTTTGTGTATTCCATGACATGAAGGGACTTTCCCCCATAAATAATGAAGACAGCAGTTTTTCTGATTTCTGCAAAGGTAATATATTAACACTTGTATTTATTTATTGGAAACTGAATTAGTGTACAAAAAAATACCTGGAAAAGTCACTTTCTAATTGCTGGATTCCAAACAGAAAATTAGATGATAAAAAGAAAAAAAGAGGGTGGGAAGGCAGGCCGGCAGGAAGAATGAGAGGGCAGGGCAGAAGGAGGAAAGAGAGAAAAATGTTAAGGATGGAAGGAGGATAAAAAAGAAGAGTGGGTAGGGAAGATGGCAGGGAAGAGCTGAAGGGAGGAAGGGAAAGCAGGGCTGAAATAGGAAGGGAGATCTGGGATGAAGGGAAGAAGGAAGACCAGGGTTGAAGGAAGTGCAGGACTGAAGGGGGAGCAAGGAGAAAGGGAGCAGAGAAAGGAAGGAAGGGCAGGGCTGAAGGGAGGGCAGGGAGGAACTGAGGGCAGCATGGAAAGTAGGGCAGAAAGGAAAAAAGGGCAAGGCCCAAGGGAAGACAGGGCGGCCAGGAGGAAGAGAGGGCAGGGAGGAAGGGAGGGAAGGGTGAAAGGGAGAGCAGGGAGGAAGGGAGGACAGGGATGAGGGGAGAGAAGGGAGGAAAAGAGGGCAGGGATGAAGGGAAGGAAGGGAGGAAGGGCGTGCAGGGATGAGGAGAGGGCAGGGAGGAAGGGAGGGCAGGGCAGAGGGGAGGGCAGGACTGAAGGGATGGCAGGGCTGAAGGG
>NW_025999905.1:5419133-5426061 GCF_001458135.2 Marmota marmota marmota | reverse complement strand
GCACACTCCCATCCTTCTGAGATATCTCACTTCCTGCCGTCTCCGATTTCTCCTCATGTAATTGCTCTAGAACTTCTTGTCCTTTTGTAAGTGCCTCCTGACATCTGCCATCTGTAAGGCAACTACGGACCATTTTCCATAGGGGTATCACCCCACCCTCTAATATGCCCTGCTCAGAAGCAAAGTCAAGATCTTTGCCTAATTTATCCCAACTAGGTACAGTAAGGCTGCCCGAAAATGCAAACCACGGTGCAGCGATATCTACCTTCTGTAAAAATCTCTGTAAAGTACTATGTTTCACTTCCAGACCCTTAGAACGTAACAGGCCATCTAGGGCCAGAAGAAGCGGACTGGAAGGTGCGGCACCCATGACACAACAACAAAAGAAGCACAAAAAACAAAAGCAAAATGACACAACAAGAGAAACACAGAAAACAAAAGCGAAAGTAAAAACGAAAGTACACAATGCAGCTGCTGCCCCGCTTTGGTCGCGGATCCCACTTACTTGGGACTATTTCCTGCTTTGATCGCGGATCCCACTTACCTGGGACTACGGTGCACCCCCCTGACTGCTGAAAGTTCTGGTTCCCGGGTTTCGGCACCACTTGTCGCGACTTCTTGCCCGCAAGGAAGACGCAACACTCAGGAATCTTCTTTCAGTAGTTTATTTCAGGCCCTTGATAGTTCTTCTTCTCTCTCTCGGATGCCCCTCCCAGCCTTAATAAAGCATCTCAAGCCCCAATGCAAAGCAGCCACGTGGAGCTTTCTCATAGGGTGATGAAAAGTCATGCGCCAACTCTCCCAAATAAGGAGTTGTTTGTCACAGACCACAGCGGAGCCAGCGCCATCTTGTAATGGCGACCATAATTTGCATAAACGGCAGAAGCAGCTCACCACAGGTTATTATAGAAAGAGCAAGCCTGGTCCTCCTTGATCCATTGGTTCCTGTCTTCATGTGATCTCTTCCACTGCTTGGCTTGACCCTGCTGCATGTGTTTCACCCACTGAGATGTCATTGCCATAATGCCCTCACTAGAGCTGAACACATGCCAGTGCCCTGATCTTGAACCTCCCAAACTCTGTACTAAATAAACCTCTTTTAAAATAAGTTATACAGCCTCAGGTATTTTGTTATAGCAATGTAATATGGACCAAGACAATATATAACATTCGCAATATAATAAAAAAAATGTTAAAATCATGAGGGAATAGCTCAATGACTCTCACAAAGTAAGAACCACCCAGATCTCCGCAATATTCTACTTCTGTTGCATATGTGCACAAGGGTATTGTTGATCTTATTTTTAAGTTGCCTATAGATGTTCAGGAAAAGATTTTCTTTACTTTTTCCCAGGAGTGCCCTGAGCCATCCCAGACTTCCACAGTTAGAACCTATTCTTCCAACTTGACAACAAGAGCTGTTTTCTCCTAGTCTTGATAACTTCTATTCCTGCACTGACCCCAGAAGTATTACTGCCTCATCATTTTTGGATGAGGCAGTAATACTTCTGGGATCAGTGGATGAACACAGTGGTAGAACTTAATCCCACTTGGGAGCCTATGGCAGGAAAATTTTTTTTGTTTCTTTTTCTTGTTCAGTTTTTGGTTTAGTTTTATTTTTGTTTTGTACAACATCGGGGAATGAACCAAGGGTTCTCTACCACTGAGCTATATCCCTGCCTTTTTAATTTATTTTATTTTGAGTCAGTGTCTCTCTTACTTGCTATCTTCTGCCTCAGGTTTCCAAGTAGCTCAGATTACAGGCACGCGCTCCTTCCTGTGCTTGGCTTGAGCCTAGGAATTTTAGGTCAGATGACCAGATGACCAACACAGTAAAAATCCCATCTCAAACACACACACATATACACAAACACAAAAAATTACTTGTCCAACCTGCTTACTAGCTCTATAGCACCAGTCTAGTTATAATTCACTGTTTTCTAGAGGAATTGCTACTAACCCAGACACCCCTCTTTGCCTGACTCTGTAGTCTGCCAATTTTAGCACTGCAAGTTTACCATACCAGGAATAACAATAATTACAGGCAACAGCAGCAAAAGCAACAACTTTGTGGTGCCCTCTGTAACCCTAGTAGTCAATTTATCAGAAAGTATTAGAAGAGGATCAAACAGGAGAATATCCCTACTACAGATTTTGCATTTGCTAATTCCTATTTGATACTAAGGAGTGTGTTATGGTTTGGGTGTGAGAAAGTGACTTGTGCTATGTTTACCACTGAAGGTTCAGAGGAATGATGATTGGGTTGTGAGAGTTTTAACCCAATCAGTGATTTAATCCCCTGAGAGGGATTAACTGAGTGGTAACTGAAGTGGAAGGGTGCGACTAGAGGAGGTGGGAATTGGGGCCAAGGTTTGGGTATATATTTGTATCTAGGGAGTGGAGTCTTTCTCTGCTTTTTGATCGCTATGATGTCAGCTGCTTCCCTCTGCCACACACTCTGCCATGATGTTCAGCCTCACCTTGAGCCCTGAGGAATGGAGCTGGCCTTCTATGGACTAAGACCTCTGAAACCATGAGCCCTCAAATAAACTCTTCCTCCTCTATAATTGTGCTGGCTGAATTCTTCAATCAGAGCAGCAAAAAAGCTGACTAAAACAGAGTGTGACCATAATGAACATCAGCAATCTGTGTATCTAAAAACTCCAATAACATGTAGTGCACTCTGTATAAAGTGAAGGACTGGATATTCTGTACCTGTGGCTAGGATTTCCCACTGTGTCATTTTAGGCAGCCACCATGACTCTCCACCAAGATATTAAATATTCTTCAGAATAGGGACAGTGACTTGTGCTATGTTTACCACTGATAACAGGCTCCAGGTTAAGTAGTATCATGGATTTGAACCACTTACTTCCCCTGGATTATAATGGATGTATTTATGGTGTATGTTATCCTTTATCAATACAAAACTGTCATGTCAGCTTTATATATCCATGCCAAAATGGCATATAATTATCTTCATCCTTATCTTCATCCCAGGCACCAGAAATTTTTTTTTTTTTGGGGGGGGGCTTATTTAATTTCATTTAATGAAAGTTGCTCTGAGTTAATCAGTAAGTGGTAAGTGAATGTAAAGGCCCAGGATATCACTGGACACTACTGCACACTTCATAAATGACTTGCATTTAGGTGAAGTCAAATGTATAAAGATATCTCTTTCTTTCTTCAATAATAAATTCATTTTAGCTTACTCTACATTTTTAATTATTTCTTTTTAGTTATACATGATAGTAGAACTCATTTTGATATTATAAGGCATGGAATATATTTTATTCTAAATAGGACCCCACTCTTGTGGATCTACACAATGGTGAAATTCACTGTGGTATATTCATATATGCACATAGGAAAATTATGTCAGATTCATTCCACTATCTTTACTTTTCCCAACCCCTCCCTTCCCTTTAAACCCTACTGAACTTCTATTCTTCCTACCCACCACCCTGCCCTTATTTGGGATAGCTTCCCATATTAGTGAAAACTTTCTACCTTTGACTTTTGGGGATGGCTTATTTCACTTAACATGATAGTCTCCAGTTCCATCCATTTACTGGCAAATGCCATAATGCCATCCTTCTTTATGGCTGAGTAATATATATATTACATTTTCTTTATCCATTCATCTGTTGAAGGGCACCTAGTTTGGTACCAAAGCTTAGCTATTATGAATTGAGCTGCTAAAAACATTGATGTCACTGCATCACAGTAATATGCTGAATTTAAATCTTTGGGAAATATAGCAAGGAGTGGGATAGCTGGGTCAAATGGTGATCCATTCTTAGTTTTTTGAGAAATCTCCGTATTGCTTTCTGTAGTGGCTGTACTAATTTGCAGTCCTACCAACAATATATGAGTGTATTCTTTCCCCCACATTCTTACCAACGTTTATTGCTACTTGTATTCTTGATAATTGCCATTCTGACTAGAGTGAGATGAAATCTCAGTGTAGTTTTGATTTGCATTTCTCTAATTTCTGGTGATGTTGAACATTTTTTCATATATTTGTTGACCATTCCTATTTCTTCTTCTGTGAAGTGCCTGTTCAGTTCCTGTGCTCATTTATTAATTGGGTTACTTGTTTTTTGATCTGCTTTCATGGATAGATCTAGCTACCCGATAGCTAGCTTCTGTTTTTTTTTAATTTATTTTAATTAGGTATATATGATAGCAGAATGTATTTTGATTCATTGTACACAATTGCAGCACAATTTTTCATTTCTCTGGTTGCACAAGATTTACACCATATGTGCAATCATACATGTATCTAGAGTAATGATGTCCATCTCATTCCACCATCTTTGCTGGCCCAATGCCCCCTCCCCACTCCTCCCTCCCCTTTGCCCCATCAAAGTTCCTACATTTTTCCCATGCCCCGCTCCATTATGGATCAGCATCCACTTATCAGAGAAAACATTCAGCCTTTGGTTTTTTGAGATTGGCTTACTTTGCTTAGTATGATATTCTCCAACTCCATCCATTTACCTGTAAATGCCATAATTTTGACTTGCTTTTAATGCTGAGTAATATTCCATTGTGTATATATACCACAGTTCCTGTATCCATTCTTCTATTGAAGGGCATCTAGGTTAGTTCCACAGTTTAGCTATTGTGAACTATGCTGCTATAAACATTGATGTAGCTGCATTATTATAATATGCTGATTTTAAGTCCTTTGGATATAGTTGGAGGAGTGGGATAGCTGGGAATGGTGGTTCCAGTCCAAGTTTTCTAAGGAATCTCTATACTGCTTTCCAGATTGGTTGCACCAATTTGCAGTTCCACCAGCAATGTATGCATGTGCTTCTCCCCACCCCACTCCCTCACCCCCAAACTCTGCATCCTTGGCAACATTTATTGTTGTCTATATTCTTGATAATTGCCATTCTGACTGGTGTGAGATGAAATCTTAGAATAGTTTTGATTTGCATTTCTCTAATTACTAGAGATGTTGAACATTTTTTCATATATTTGTTGATTGAATGTATATCTTCTTCTGAGAAGTGTCTGTGCAGCTCCTTAGCCCATTTATTGATTGGGTTGTAGGGTTTTTTTTGTTTGTTTGTGTGTGTGTGTGTGTGTGTGTGTGTTGAGTTCTTTATATAACCTGGAGATTAGTGTTCTATCTGACATGAATGTGTCAAAAATTTGCTCCCAAAATGTAGGCTGTCTTTTCACCTCATTGATTATTTCTTTTGCTGAGAAGAAGCTTTTCAGTTTGAGTCCATCCAATTTATTAATTCTTGATTTTATTTCCTATGCTTTAGGAGTCTTGTTAAGAACGTCAGGGCCTAATCCAACATGATGACGATTTGGGCCTACTTTTTTTCTCTGTTAGGTGCAGGGTGTCTGGTCTAATTCCTAGGTCCTTGATCCATTTTGAGTTGAGTTTTGTGCATGCTGAGAGATGGGAGTTTATTTTCATTTTGCTGCATATGGATTTTCAGTTCTCCCAGCAACATTTGTTGAAGAGACTAGTTTCTGGTTTTTGAGGATGGTTTTAAAATACAGTCAAGTCTTATTTATCATTCATAGAGAAATGGATTCAATCTGCAAACAAATAGGTAAACAAATGTGTTTTCAAAAAGTACATATAGTTTTATTATTACCTACTGAAAAATACAGCAATTATAATTTCTGCTTGTAACATTCTAGGAGTTCCCCAACTTCACTACCTGTTCCCATGCTATCAGTATGTAAATGAAATGATAGGATAAATATGAATACCCACAGGACTCCTTCCTACAGGCAAAGAGTGAGATGTAGTACCAAGCTACAACTGAGATCATGTAAGTTAGTTTGGCATCACCCAGCAGTACAATCACCCTCTCCATACCTGACCCCTACACAAAATAATGGAAATAATCAAATTTACTTCAGTTGCCTCCCTTCCCTTTTTCATCTTGTTCCTTGAACTCTGTTCATCATAAATTCTATTTTGGAAGGTAAAACCCTACAATGTACACTGAGATTGTTTTCCATAAGCTAATACATTCTTAAGGATTCCATACTGAGCTTCTATTTCCAGAACATTGGGAAGGGAATCAGGAGAAATTTCCATGTTCACAGCATTGATGGGTCAAGGTTCCAATGAAATCTTGTCCATATTCATCTCTTCCTCTGACCATTCTAAGGAGTTAAGGGCAATTCTCTATAATTCTCACTACTATTCCAGCTTGGGCTCATTGGTTCCTTGGGAGTAGAGATCTGATAGAATATTACCTGAAAATCTCAAGCTAATGACAATATCAGACAATGGGGAAAACTGAAATTAGCTAATTTTAGTTTATTGTTTGCCTAGGAGCTGGCATTATCCAAATGATTTAGATAACATCAACATTAGATTTAATTCATGAATTATTAAAGCTTTAGATCAAGTCATAGTAAATTTAAAAGAATAATATTTTAATACAGCATTGTTTGCAATTAGTGAAGAAATAATGAAAAAATATTTATGATCTACCTTTTCGGTAAGGTGTCATTTTTATTATAATAGCCTTTTAAAAATCTCTTTAAGATGTATTTTGTTATGTTAACTAAATTAAAAGGTCCATTTTTTTTACAGGCAAATATTAAATTCTTGTTCCTCAGTTAGTAAAAAAATGTATTTCAGCCAGTGGCCCTCAGCGGGACAGAGCTTCCAATCACTCCTGCAAGGTAGGCGGGCCTGCGACCCACCGGCAGAAGAGGAGCAGCGGCCTGCTGAGAGGCAGAGCCGCCCCCTCCCCCTGCACCGGCAAGGTAGACGGAACTGTGACCACCAACAGAACAGGCCAGACCTGCAACCGACAGACAGAACAGGCCCAGTGGCCTGAGGAAGGGTAGAGCCGCCTCCCCCCGCGCCTGCAAGGTAGGCAGACCTGCAACCTACTGGCAGAACAGCCCCAGAGGCCTGCAGAGGGGCAGTGCC
>NW_025999905.1:5320656-5418879 GCF_001458135.2 Marmota marmota marmota | reverse complement strand
AGATAAAGAATTCAGGATATACAGATCCGATTGCAATGGTACCAACCTAACGGGTAAGGACCATATGTACTATTGGACAACCTAAGGCAGGCACGGTCCCTAAGCCACATGCTTGTTGTTTAAACAGAGAGGGGGAGATGTTGAGAGCCACAGCCGAAGGGGCCCCAGCAAACTTCCAGCTGCCAGCAAACTTCCAGCTGCTGGCTGATGATTGGCTCACAGCAGCCCCAGCAACATCTAGCTGATTGGCTCCTCTGCGGTGATGCTAATTGGGCTGTTTCCCTGCCCTTTCAGACCACGGAGCTGCTCATTGGGGGACTTTTTTGGCTCCGCCCACGTGACCCAGCCAATCGGCCTCAAGAGCAGGAGGATTGTGGGAGGTGGACAGAGGCTTGGGTTGGAGAGAGAGGCTTGTGGGAAGCCGGTGGTGGCAGTTGGGGCTCTGAGGGTTTTTCCTGAGAGGCTGTTTTGTTTGGCGTGTGTGGTTCTAAAAATAAAGTTAGTTTCTTTTGACAAGTGGCTCCTGATTGTGCCCAGCCAGACTGCGGCAGCAAGGTCGAGCCTGGACTCAAAACCGTTTCCGACACAGTGGTCCTGAGTAATGAGTTCCAACCCTTAGTTCAGGGAGGATTTATAGGTTTTGGGGGATACTCTATGCGTCACAACATCGCACAGCAAATCATTTGATACTGTGGGAAAATCAAACAACAACTCTTAACATTGATTAGCACATTCACTGGCGGGAACAAGTTCGGTAAGGGTGATTGGTTAGTTCAAGTGGTAGATACATTTGAACTGATTGGTTTAGGCTGCGAGGGGTTTCAAGAGTGTATATGCTAAACTGCAGGGTGGCCTAATCATGTTATCAATCACCTAAACTACTGGGAGGGTCACCTGGCTTTTCAGATATTTTCCCTGTCTCATGCTGATTGGTGGTTGCTAGGGGGTTGCTATGTGTCATCACCTAGTGTAATGGAGTCAGGGACACCTGGCACCACAGATCTCTCCTGTTAAACAACTCAGCAGGTGGGTATGTGCCTAGGAGCATTCTTTGGGTTTTTCCAAGGACAAGATTCACGCCCCCCTCCCTCTGGACTGGCCTTGAAGCTGGTTTCTCAAAAATGGAGTCACATCAGTTTCTCACAGCCAGGAGTATAGCAAATAATAAATCTGATTGCACCCTAATAAACATCAAAATTAGAAAACAGTATACAATGTTTCTGAGCTAGGAACACAGCCGCTACATGACCCAGAAGCACTACTGTTTTCTTGTCTAACGTATAACTACAGATAATTGCATTTTTCAATATTAACAGAACTAGCAAAATCTGTTTTTATTAACATAAAGAGTGTCTTCGACTATACTGTTTGGATGTGCACATCTCTACAGAATTAAAAAAAAATTTTCTTAATTTTTGTGGTAATCAGACCACTGTTTTTATGAACTTGAAGAGACTTATAAAATGCTAACTTCCATCCTTAATGCTTTAAAAATAAAATCTATTTGTGGAATGAGAAAGTGATCTTATATGGTTCCCTTTTTTACTTTTTTAAAAAAGAATATTCACGGCTTCAATTTTGAGACAACGGTAGGACACAAATAGAACTTTTAAGTCAAAAAGACCTTTCAACAGGTGTTCAATATTGTGTTTCAAAGGATAAATATGTGTTAGTGAGTTTTCTGTTGCTGGGACAAAAATACTTGAGATAATCAACTTGTAAAGAATGGAAGCTTATTTTGACTTTCAGTTTCAGAGGTTTTAGTCTGTTGTTGTGTAGCCCTGTCACTTTGGGCTCTTGTCAAGGCAGATCATCATGGTGGGAAGCATGTGGTGGAGCAGAGCTGCTTACCTCATGGCATCCAGGAAGCAGAGATAGAGAGGAAGAGCCTGGGGTCTCAATATCCCCTTCAAGGATATGCCCACTTCCTCCAACTCAGCTCCACCTACTAACGTTTCTACCACCTGACAACAGCACCATCACTTGGGGACCAAGCATTCAGTACATGAGACTTATTTTTACTGTTCTTGTATGAAAATTATAAGACTGCTTCCTAGCTGTGAAGCTGGGCATAGAATAGGAGAGAGCTGTACTTGGTTTGCAAAGGTTATAGCAGGTCTGGAACCTTGCTGCATATTATAATCACCTGGGACCATTAAAGTATTAAGGCCAGCCCCAGTAACTTAGTCAGGGATGTGGCTTAGTGATTAAGTACCCCTACATTTGATCCTCAGTACTGAAAAAATAAATAAAAATTATTAATGCTTGGGCTGGGGATGTGGCTCAAGCGGTAACGCACTCCCCTGGCATGCACGGGGTGCTGGGTTCGATCCTCAGCACCCCATAAAAAAATAAAATAAAGATGTTGTATCCACCGAAAACTGAAAAATAAATATTAAAAAATCTTCTCTCTCTTCTCTCTTTCTCTTTAAAAAAAATGATTAATGCTAAGATCATGCCACCAAGTTTATTTATGTCTTTGTTTCCAATCTTTACACTTTTAAGATTTTTTTCTTGCCTTATTGAAGTGGGTTCCTGTTTGGATAGGCCCAAAATGGCTATAGTTAGGCTCTCTCATCAAAGCTTCTGGCAGGCTAAGTTATGTTTGTGTAACTAAAGCCATGAATCAGCTATATTATGGTCATTGTGTAGTCAAGGTCAGAAATACTCTGATACAGCATATGTACTCAAGGTCATGAACATCTGCTTGTGAGCATGTGTCCTCTTATGTAACCTGTTGGCAGCCTGCCTTCTTTGTTTGGCCTGCATTTAAAAAGGGCCTATGGAAATGGTGCAGGGGCAAGACAGGGGTTAGATAGGGGCTAATGCTGCCTCCAAATAAAGGATAACCAATATTCCCATGGCACACTGCATCTTCTTTTAACTGTGGGATATCAGAACCTTGCTTCTCAGAACCTTGCTTTCCCTGAGCCTCAGTTCCCACAAGGAACAGTTTTGCTTCCTTCTTCCTTCAGAGTTATTTGAAAATTGCTGGAGACAGTTTTGTTATCACAATGAGTGGGGATGGGGGTAGGGCAAGGATACCACTGGAATTTAGTAAGCAGAGACCAGAAATACTAAAACATTCTATGATACACAGGACAGCTCCCCAAGATGAAGAATTAACAAAGTATCAGTAATGCCAAGGCCAGAACACCCTGCCTTACTGTACTAAGTAGGACAGCTAGCAGAATGTGGAATAGAAGAGACGAGAGCAAACACCCACATCTTGTTTCAGGTCTTAGTGGGAAACATTTGGTTTTCTGGTCTTCAACATGCTGTCAGCTGTACAATTCTACAGATACCTCTTTTAAGTTAGAGGAACATCCATTCTAGTCCTAGTTTGCAAAACTTTTTTAAAAAAATTATGAATGTTGGATGAATTTTATCAAAATGTTTTTCCTACATCCATTCAGAAGTTCATCTGGTTTTCCCACATTAGTCTGTTATTATGAGGAATTACTAATTACTTCTAAATGTTAAAATATGAATTCATGGGATAAAATCCATTCTTTTTATGTATTGCTGGATTCAACTTATTAAACTTTGAGGGTTTTTATATCAATGTTGTGAGGACTATCTTTTTATTACTTTCTTAGATGTCTGGGAAAAGTACTATGAAACCCAGTTAGGTCTACATTTTCCTCTGTCAGAAGATGTTAGCTATGAACTCAACTTCTAGTGTAAGTAGGTATTGTTTCTTAAGTTATCTGTTCCTTCCTCATTTAGCTTCAGTAGTTTCTGTCTTTTAAGGAAATTTCATTTCATCCATGTCAGTTCATTTTAATCTTCAAAATTACTGCATTGATAGGCCCTTTTAAGTCCCTGAGATTAGTAATTTGTTGTCTCAATTTTTCTATATTAGTATAGCTAAAATTCTATCATTTTATTGATTTTGAAAAACCAACTTTTGATTTCATTAATTATATTTTAAAGTTGTCTGTCTTCTCTATCATTCCCTTCTTTCTGCTTACTTTGGGTTTAATTTGTTCATCTTTGAATTTCTTAAGACAGAAGTTTCAATCATTGATTTGAAAACTATTTATCTAATGTGAGCATTTAATGCTGTAAGTTTCCCGTTAAGCACCAAGTTGGCTGTGTCTTACACACTTAGGTAGGCTGTGTTTTAATTTGCCTTGAGATAAAAATGTCTTCTAAGATTTCTCCTTTTACACCAGACATCTGGGGAGTTGTCAGATATGTCTCTTATTGATTTCTCAATTCCATTATAATTAGAGAACATAGTTTATATGATTTCATTCTTTAAATCTATTGATATTTGCTTTATGGACAAGGATTTTTTTTCTCTAAAGATCCCTTTAAAAAAACAAGTATGTAGGGTCTGAGATATAGCTCAGTTAGTTGAGGCTTGCCATACTTGCACATGGCCCTGGGTCCAATTCCCAGCACCACACACACACACACACACACACACACAAAGTATGTATGCTGTTATTATTGGTGAAGTGTTCAGTAAATAAATATCACTTAGGTTAAATTGGTTGAGAGTGTTGTTCAAGTCTTCTAGATCTGTAGTGATTTTCTTTATCAGTTACAGAGATCATTTCCCTAATAATATGGAATTAACTATGGAATTCCCATAATCCCATCTTTTCTTCCATTATTTTTATGGTTTCATTTTCACATTTAAATTTTTGAACCATATGGAACTTATCCAGGCACATGTAGTGGCTATGGATCCAACCTTTTGCTTTTCTTCTTTCAGCACTGAACTGTTTCATCATCAGTATTTTAAGTGGCACAGAAAGCATGTTTGGCATTTAAGAGAGAAAATTATTTTAGGGAATAGATATAATACATAACATACTTTTAAAATATCGAACAAGTCTTTAAAACTAAAAAGGGGGAAGTCATAGTGGAGAGAAAATAAGCAAGACAAAAGGTTTTGAAAATATACTTTTTAAATTATAAACACATTAGTCCTGTATACAATATATAGTAAACACTAATACTATATTCAGCTTTTTCTTTCTGACTAGAATTCCATCCCTATGAATAACCTGTCCAATAGAGAAGTTATCTTGAAGCTTTACATGGATTCTTTACATAGATACCTTGTTTCCTGGTCTTTTGCTCAAAATTACTCTATAATGTTTTATTTGAAGCTCCTGAGATGTGTTACTTCTTACCAGACTGCTTATTTCTGATTACCACTTGATTTTTCTGGATTCACTGTAATATACATATATTTTATATACTAAAATACACACACATATATATAATGTATAATATATACAATTAATATAATAATTCACAAATTTCATACAGAAATGAGTATTCTATATTGTTTAGGGCAAGGAAGGGTTTATAAAGGACTAAATACATTTGTTTTGGTTCACTATCCCCAAAATCTATGAGGAAATGAAGAGAGAAGAAATCTAATGTTCCGTATTAAAAGTTAAGTATCAGCTCTATCAAAGAATAATGAAAAAGAAATTATGAAACATTTATGTTTATCAGTTAAGCTGTATGAAGCTCCATTTCAAATCCCAAAGACTATTTTCTATGAGGAATTGCATGAGTCTTAAGATGACACGGTATCACAGAACGGTGGAACATTCTCTAGAATAATTTCCTTTGATCCCTTAAATGTTTTGAAATTTAATTTTGAAATCTGTTCTAATTAGTTATATATGACAGTAGAATGCATTTTGACACATCAAACATAAATGGAGCATAACTTATTCTTCTGGTGGTACATGATGTAAAGGTACACCAGTTGTGTAATTATATATGCACACGGGGTAAAAATAAAATTTTCTTTTTAGAGGCAGATTGTTGCCCCCTCCCCCAAACCCCCTCACTACCACCATGCCAATTTTCAGGCGATACAGATGTATCAGCTTCAGGTATAAAATCAAAATGACTCTTTAGCAGACCCCTTCTAGATACTTTTCATACATCCTACTCATCCCTCACCGTCACCGACTGCTTCAGTTTACCAGGTGTAGGGCTCCTGCATTGACAAAGCAGCTACAGTTGCTGGTAATTTCTGTGGCCACCGGCTGTCCCTGCTGGGCAGTGCTGTTGAGACCCCTCCCTTTTCCCTGCTGGTACTCTTGAGGTAGGGATGGCAATGACCGGGGGGTTTGGCTCAGCATTGCCATCCCTACCCCAAGAGTACCAGGATCTTCCAGGAAAGAAGCCTCCTCCCAGCTCTGGAGGAACATGGCAGTTCTGCTGAGGATGAATCTTTTTCTAGTCCGGTGGTGACAGCAGAAGAGAGTCCTGGTAATTTCCCTGCTTCTTTAGATTTTAGCCCATTGTATCAGGTGAGTTTCCTCCTCAAGGCCTTTGTATCCTGCACTCCTTCTGCCATGAGGTTCACTCCCAACCTCTGTTGATTCTCTGTTTAAATAGCACCTGTTCAACAGGGCTCTCCTGAACACTCAATTAAAATTGTATATTGTCCCTTTATTCCCTAACCACCTTCCCTATATTTTCTCTTCCATAGAACTTATCCAATACATTTTATAATATATTTACTTACTGATTTTGTTTATGTTGGCCTCCTTCCTGGAATAAAAATGCCATAGAAGTTGGAATTTTGTCTGATTCATACTGGATCCAAAGAACCTAGAATACTGCCTGATACTGCATAGATGCTTAATAAATATTTGCAGTAATTAATAGTACCTGGAGAGCAGCTTCTTACTGCCTCCTTGCCATCCACACAAGTCCCAGGAACATCTACCATCTGGTGAAAATGGAAGTGGGCAGGGAGCCAATTTGAAGTTCATGTGCCCCTCACTGCCCCAGAGAGAAGGTAGGAATCTCTCATGTCACTTCCCTGCTCCATTTCCCCTTTCATGGAAGTGCAGTGTCCCCTCTCCACCAGTCACCCCTAACCCACTACCAAAGTTGGTCTCTACTTCACTGGAGCTTTAGATTCTGTGCCAACTTCTGTTTTTTTGTGGCACATATTTCATATGAACTATATGATATTTAAAGTTTGTCATAATTATCTAACCATAGAAAAGTTATTTGATTTTTACAACTTAGTGAGAGCAGTTTGAGAAATATTAACTCTACATTAATTATGCATAAAAGTATTTAACCACAAAATTAATTGTGTAATTAAAAACATCAAATTTGAATAAAAAGTCACAACACAAAACCTTTTCAAAAAGAGACATATTTTAATGATGAAAGATACCATTAGTAAAATGTTTCTGTATATAGCTTTTGTGATATTAAACATGTACTGTCATATATATATTTATATAGTTAAAGTGATAAGAATACACTTTGTTTTAACATAAAAGAGCTATAAATTTAAAGTTTTTTTAAAAAGGAAAGTTCCGCTTAGAAAATGACACTTAGGAGTAATGGCACCTTGACTAGGGAATGAAAATAACAACATATATTTAAAGCCTTCTTAATATAAACCTCACTACAAATATCCAATTCTTTTGAAAACAATATATAGAAAAGAATAAAACCTCTAAGGCATTTTAAGGTACAAGTTTGGCTAATGGTTGCTGAATTATAAAATTTCCTACTTGACAAATTTTCCTAGATAGGACAAAACTTTTTCTATTTAAAAGGTCATATAAACCTGAAGAGCTAATATTGGACCATAACAAAAGTTTACTTTAGGTTATTTCAATATATTGATATAAGAAAATTCCTTTTAAAAAAGAATTTTAAGCCAATAATAGGTATTAAAATTAGCCGTTTGGTTGAGGTTAATTTTCTATAGTCAAATTAACAAAAAAGCTCCCCTCCCTCCACACCACCAAATAGCAATGGGACAACTGATCCCAACATGCCCCTAATGTATGTTTGTTTGTTTTAACTAAGATTAGTTACCATCTGCTAGAATCCCAGCCCAGGAACCAGCCTGTGAAGGTGGGTGGCTCATGGCCCTGTTTTATGATGACAATTGGTGTCCTCTTATCTCTTCCAGAAGGGTCTGTCTCAAGATACATTTTGGCTAAAAAGATTATAAAGACATAAATGCAGTTAGTTTTAGTTGAACTAAAATAACTATAGAATGAAAATTCTTCCAGTACAAGCAATAGATTAAATTTTCATTGTCTTCAAGTAATCAAATATGAACCATTTCTTACTGATTTTTTTTCATCTGCCACGGAAAGCACCATTATAAAGTCTCATTATTGTCTGAAAGAATTTCAAACTTTATGGAATTATCTTTATGGTATAATTAAGGTACAGTATTACTCAAAAGAAAGTTTTTTAAAAAATCTATATTATCAGTTATGGAGGTTTTACTATTTTAATAATGAAACAAGGGTTTAAGTGAATTTTACATTTTTAGAAATAATTATATTCTAAAGTAGGCAACAAAACATTTTCTTGTGCCTGTGCTGGAATTTTTCAGTTAAAAAAAATTCCATTGCTCCTTCGGTTTTAGGATGATGGCTAAGTTCCTTCTCTGCTTCAATATGGATTTGGGGAAGATGTGGTAATAAAGAACAGCCAGGTGCTTGGTAATAACCTTGCCAGGTTACTCCCATAATTGTCCTTGGAATCTAGCTTACCAGACTTCAGCGATTCTGACTTCTCGACTTCATTGGCATCTTTGCCAACCCAAATAAATATCTGAAAAATGAAACAATAACAATATGGACCAGTTTTGGAGCATTGCCTGCGTGCCAGGCACTATGCCAGGTCCTACACACACACACACACACACACACACACACACACACACTGCTCATTTTATCTGTGTGGCAGCCCCAGAAGTGAGGGAGGCGCAGTGCAGGTGGGGGCTGAGAAAGTTCCATACTTCCCAGTGTTCACTCTCACCAGGAGACACCTAAATTTGTACCCTGCTAATTTGACTAGACTTCACACTCACATTTCATGTTTACATGGCATTTTCTAGTTTGTAAAGTGATCTTTCACGGAAACAACAGATTGGTTGGGGTTTGTGTATCCATCCCTTGAAGGGTAGAAGACAAGAAATCATCATCCTTATTTCCTAGGTGTAAGTCCAGGCTGCAGAGAACCACATGGAGAAAATTATTTGTGGAATTCCCCAGACTCTATTTAGGACTCTCTGACTTAAGTCTAGTGTTTTTCTCCTATAGTATTATGCCCTATTAAACTTTGGTAATGCAGTATATTATTTAGTATCAAGGATTAAAAACTTCTACCCATTCATCTACTGAAGGGCATCTAGGTTGGTTCCATAGTTTAGCTATTGTGAATTGTGCTGCTATAAACCTGCTCTTCTGCCATGATGTTTTACTTCACCAGGGGTTCACAGCAGGGTAGGAAGCCTACTTTGGACTGAACCTATGAAACTGCAAGCCAAAATAAACTTTTTATCCTTTAAAAAAAGGATTAAAAACTTCTTAATTATAACATTCATATATATATATATATATATATATATATATATATATATGAATGTTATAATTAAGAAGTTTTTATATATATATGAGATCTGCATTATTATGTAAAATCTGTAATACATACAATCTGATACATATTCTTTTCTTTGCCAAATGTGTAGGTTGAGTATTTTAATGCTGAAAAATCCTTCTGAATTACCTTATACTTAAATCACTTTAAAATCACTTGCAAGCAGAGCAATTTTGGTAAAATTAAATTTTGGTTGTGTTCTAATTCATACACAAGTGTTGGAATATTTGTGTGCAGAGAACAGAACATATCACAACAGCATGGGAATTTAAATGAAAAGTATGATTTTTAATGAAATATAGTCAGAGGAAAATCTAGGACTAGACCCCCAATTCAATTATGGTCATTGTAGATCAAGAGGTAAAAGAATATTTTAACTGAGTGGCTTAGCCACTAGAAATAGACCTAACAGTAACAATTTCTTTCTTCTTTTATGAAACTTGATTCTTAACATACTTATTTTTCCTTTCCATTATAGTTATTTTACATAAAGATTTCTAAAAACTGTTGGATGTGGCATGTCGAATCACCATTAATTTTCTCCTAAATTAAGATATATAAAACAGTAATATATTTTACTGTTTGGATTCAAAACTATTCTGTGCCTGCTTCTTCCTCAGAGGAGGGCTCCCCTATAACCTCTTGCCAAATTCCCACAGAAATTCTCAGTATTTGGCTTCCCCCATGGTATTGTACTTATTATAATATTTATTAGTAAAATGAACACATGAATAAATCAGAAGTACCTTTCACAGTAAATGAAAAGTAGAAGTTTTTTGCCTAAAGCTATAAAGCCAAAGATGATAGCTATGGAATTATTCCCACAGTAAAAACTCAATTTGCCCTATGAATGTTGTTTTTTTTGCCAAACTATGTAGATTCTTTTCAATATCACCATTTCTCAAAGCAGGTTCTGTCAGTTCCCAACCATAAGTATATTCTCTTGTTATGAACAAAATGTTACTGCTACCTGTTCCCAAGCATCTAGCAACATGACATCATCTTCCGCTAAATCGTCCTGTGTGAACTCTCCTGGAACTTCTTCAATCTGAAATGTATGAAAAGCTTTATGACCAAACAGTAGGATCATTATTATCCAACATATTATGTTGGAGGGCAGTAAAAACTTTAGTAGATATTTTCTTCTTCTTTTTGGGTAACAAAGAATTAAAGAATTGTTCATCTGTTTAAACAGGTGTCACAGACTGATGGCACAGTTTGGCCAGTATGCGACTCCGTGCATTTGTATGCTTCCAGGAACAAGAATGCAGACGTCAATCTGACCATAGATCTCTGTGTGAGCAACTCTTCATGACAAGCTACGTCACAGATTTTGTTGCCTACTGAGTCTCTAAAAACATTGGATTTTATGGTCTAGGTATTAAATTGCCTTTTGTTTTATAGATCAAGACTTTTAATAAAAGTCAATAGATCTGGACATTTACTAAGTCAACCATTTTCAATAAGGCATATGCAAATTTTTATTATTTTTATTTTGAGGGGGTTAAACTGTACTTCCTATAGTTAACATCAAATGGTAATGGGTAGGATTAGTTTAATCCACCCACCACCATTAGTTCAGTATCTTTGGAGAATTTTGCACAAACCCTGATTCTTTGGGAGGCATGGTAGATTGGACTATGGTTCCTAATTCTTCACTCTTTTGCTCTGCCATTTGACTTTGCAGTGCAGTTAAACAGTTGGAGATGACTATCGCCTTGGCCATGTTGTATTAGCAAACATGACTCAGCAGGGGTTGTCTTGTTTTCTTGGGCTCTGTCACAGGAAAAACTGGCATAAAACCAGACTGCAGCCTATAGGAGAGCCTCCAGGAAGCTCAGCCTGGATAAACCCAGTCCCAGGCAACCTCCAGACTTCTCAGCATAATTCATGTTTGTTATACTCTGATAATATTTTGAGGTCCTTATTCGAAAAACAAGCAAAAAAAATCCTACAAACAATGATCATTTATAGAGAACAAGGGGTTTGTTTATGTTATATTTTTACAGAATATTTACTAAGCACATAAGTTTTAAAAACCAAAACCTAACCTAGCCTGCACACTGCTCTGTGCCTGCAATCCTAGGGACTCTGGACTGAGGATAAAAAAGGGCTGGGGCTATAACCCGTAGTATACTTAGTTCATCTCAAGTATTGAAGAAAAAGAAAAAAAAAAAAAAAGAAAGAGACCACCTTACATATCACATACTCTGTACCAGGCACTGTTCTAATTTTTAAAATGAAATAATTAACTTAATATTCACAGAATATTCACAACAACCACATGAAGTAGGTACTATGACTTTTCCCATTTAACAGATGAGAAAACACAACACAGAGGATAAGGAACTACCCTAGGGTCACACAGTCTAGGAAATCTCACCAGATAAGTGAAATCAGGTAGATTGGTTCCAAAAATTGTGTTTTTAACCAATAGGTTCTGCCACCTTATGTGAATCTATTAACGCCTACTTTCTGATGGTAATTATAAGGTCAAACTCTTGTTAATAACAATTCTTTTCCTTAAACTATGAAGGGAGGAGAAGGGATTTCAAGGATCAAACAAGAAAATGAACAGATAGAAAGGTAAGATATATTTCTTAAGGAGGCTGATTCATAGTGGGGTAGGGAGGGGGAATGTGGGAGAAATAGATGAGCTCTAGATAGAGCAGAGGGGTTAGAGGGGAAGGGAGGGGGTATGGGGTTAGAAATGATGGTGGAATGTGATGGACATTATTATCCAAAGTACATGTATAAAGACACAAATTGGTGTGAATATACTTTGTATACAACCAGAGATGAAAAACTGTGCTCTATATGTGGAATAAGAATTATAATGCATTCCACTGTCGTATATAAATTTAAAAAAAAAGAAAAGAAAAAAAGAAATATATTAGATTGTCAAAAAAAGGTAAATTATATTTCTCAAGAGGCTAACATATGCATATGATCAAAAAGAACAGAAAAATTAATAGATCTGTTATGGTTTAGATATAAGGTGTCCCCCAAAAGCTCATATGTAAGAAAATACAAGAATTTTCAGAACTGAAATGATTATATTATGAGAGGTGTGACCTAATTAGTGGAGGCAGGAGTGCAGGGGGGTGTGGCCGGAGGAAGTAGGTTCCTAGGGGCATGCCTTTGAGGTTTATATTTTGTCCTTGGTGAGCATAGCGCTCTCATTCTGCTTAGAGATTGCCATGTCCTGAGCTTCTTTTCTTCTCCATACCCTTCCCCCAAGATGCTCTGCCACATCTTGGGTCCAGAGCTATGGAGTCAGCTAACCGTGGACTGAGCTCCCTGAAACTATGAGCCAAAATAAACCTTTCCTCCTCTAATTGTTCTTATCAGGTCTTTTGGTCAGCAAAAAAAAAAAAAAAAAAAAAGCTGATTAAAGTAAGATTTAAAAAAAAAAACCTGACTGAGAACAAAGTCTAGATACTTATTTTTGTAAAATATATCTTCCTTGGAAATAAACATCAAATTTGTAGCAATATTAGCAAGTAATTCTAATAAAAAATATAGAAACATATGCCCACAAGAAGTTGTTTGGATGCAATATCTAGTTAATAGTCAAAACAACATAATAGAAGATTTTTCTGATAACAAGTTTATAAAATATAAAAAATACAAGGATTTTTCTACAAGGTAGGAAATAAACTATGGAGCTCAGCAACTAAGTATTTATCACGATCCTCTATTAAATTTTTGATTTTTAGGTCAGTCAAGTCACATAATAAGCTGCCAGTGTGGTTTGTGCATGTATAGTTTAAGCAAAGCATTCTGTATCTAGCATCAAAGGCACCTGGGAAAGTACTCAGAAAACTCTGTGTGTGTGTGTGTGTGTGTGTGTTTTGAAAACAAAGCCTGTATTTACCAGGAAATGTTGAACAGAATTTGTAGATCAAATTTTATATGGAAAAAAGAATTCACCCTTTAAGTTTATACAAAAGTCCAGGGTGTCAGACAACAGAATTTTTCCAGTTAAATTGAGGTGAAGGGCTATAGAGTAGGATCATATTTCAGAGTTTAATATAAAATCAATCTTGATATGTCATGGATGGCATATTCACATTCTCCCCAAACTCATAGTTGAAGCCATAAGCCTAGTGGGATGGTAGTAGGAGGGGGGCCTTTGGGAGGTGGTTCAGCTGAGTTAAGGTCATGGGAGCAGGACCCCATGGTGACAATAGTGCCACGAGAAGAGAATAAGACTCAAGCTCACCCTCTCGGCTAAGTGAGAAGGCCAGGCAATAGCCCTCACCAGACAACAGGTCTGCAGGTACCTTGACCTCAGGTCCCTCTACCTTAGACTTCCCAACCTCCAACACTGTGAGAAATAAATGCTTATTATTTAAATCACCCTGTCTGTGGTATTTTTGTTATAGCAACCTGAGCTAAGACTGTTACATAAATCCTTCTAATTTTACTTTTCGTTGCTTGGTATTCAAAGCTTGTGATTATACAACAAAACATTCCTACATATGTAGCTTTCTGTGATTTTGTCTGACGATCTTAGTATTTCCTTAATATTTTTTATTCATCCAACATTGAGAAAGCATTTATTCTCTTGGGAAACTGAAGTGCAAACCTTACATTAGATAAGAGTTGACTGCTACCCACGGAAAGTATCTAATTATGAAATTGGCAAATCTAGCCATTTACAATTCATACAGCAATTATTGAATGCGAACACAGATGCAAAATGGCTGATGTCTTTAAGAGCACCTTGACTTATACACTACTTTACAGTATTCTTAATGCTTTCACATCTACCACATCATTGACCCTTCAACTACCCTGGAGAGAGCAAAGATTATTGCAGGGAAGCTGAACCTAAGAAACACAGCTTTCACATGGCTGCAGAGCATCAGAGCCAACACCGAATGCATCTCCATGCAGTTAGTTCTACCCCACTGCTTCTTAAAACACTTACAATGAATCTTCCAGTTTTGTTGGAGCAGCCATAAAGCCGAGGTGGATGGTCTTCAGCCTGCGTTTCCAGCAGTGGTGAAGTCTGGTAGTCTTTTTTCCCTCCAAGGGAATTCCAGAATTCCTCTGTCAAAAACACACTGAGTTACCCCGTACACAAACCAGGAGCATATGGTTTGTGTTGTTTCACATTAACAATAATAATATCTCATCTCAATTTTAACTCTAAGACACTACTTAAGCCGGGTGCCAGTGGCACACATCTGTAATCCCAGTGGATTACAGATGTAATCCCAGTGGCTCAGGTGGCTGAGGTAGGAGGATCATGAGTTCAAAGTCAGCCTCAGCAACTTAGCAAGACGCTAAGCAACTCTGCAAGACCCTATCTATAAATAAATAAATTATACATACACATTTACTTATTTGTTTGTTTATTTTTTAAAGGGCTGGGGATGTGGCTCAGTGGTGCTTAAGTGCCCCTGGGTACAATCCCCAATTTAAAAATAAAAAAGACATTACTTAAATATACTAATTCTAAACCCTCTCTAATCATCAAAAAAAAATGATGACTATTTATGTAAAAAGAGATTAGCAAACATCCTAAATACAAATTCTGGCTACTGTCTTTGGCCCACTACACATACCTGGTTCCCCGCCTTCTTGAATCCTAGCAGTTTTGCACTTGAGGACATTTGCTACATACTCTGCTCCTTTCTCTTCCTCCTGGCTAGCACCTTTTCCAATCCAGATGTAGCCATTGTTGTTTCGAAGTTTCAGGACAAAAACATCATTGGAATTCAATGAATTTGCATCAACATCAACCTAGAGCGTAAAGAAAAATATCACCATGATTCAAATTCATTGTTGATTCTCCAACAAACATTTCCTGAAGTTGTGACTGTGACAAACCATTTCCAGACTTCTATCCTAACCTGGAAGATTAATTCGGGGCAGCAGTGCCACAATCCTACGGCATCGGTATCACTTTAATGCTCATCTGTCCTCAGACATTAGCACAGGTTCTAAGAATGACATCAGTCACACTTGCATGATAAGAATTAAGGATTTGGCAAAGGCTGAATGTTCTCTTTGATATGTGGGTGCTAACTCTCAATAAGTTGGAGGGGGTTGGTAGGGAAAAATAGAAGTACTTTTCATTAGATAGGGGAATAAAGGAAAAGGAGGGGGAATGGGAATAGAAAAGATAATAGAATGAATCGGACATAATTACATTACCAGTGTAATTGTATATCATATGCAATGAGAAGAATGGGAAGTTATTACTCCATATATGTATAATATGTCAAAATACATTCTGCTGTCATGTATAACTAATAAAAACAAATAAAAAAAGAATTAAGGGCTTGGAAAAGTCACAATGATAATATTCAAATATATTGTGAGAACAAAGACAAGCTATAAGTGATGACTGGAAAGAGGGTGTAGTATTCAAATGAGACACACAAAGCAAAGACATTCAATGTTTCTTTCCCCAACTAAAGAGAAGTTTATCACATCACCAAGGAAAAACCTAAATATCATAGAACAAGGACAGGAGACTAATGTGGGGACAAAGAGAATACTACAGACTCACTAAAAAGTTCTTCAGACTCAGAAAAATTATAGCTCAAATTATAAAAGACACTGTCATACTCCTTCATTCCAACCAAGAAGCTGTGGACAGTGCTTGGTTTCAGGCAGGTGGACAGAGCTCTGGTCCCATGATCACAGAGCAACCAGAGGGGCCTGACTGGGCCCAAACTCTGGCCTAAGGGTGCAGCTCCAGGTCTGACCTCTGGGCAGGGACAGTGCACTTGCAGGGTCTTAGGCTTGATAATGAGCATGCCTATGACCTGGTGGTTTTGCAACTCTGTGTCCATCTGGGTGAGAAGCTATCTATGATACTGTGTAGCTTTGTCACTGTATATGACTTTCTGCACATGGTGGAGCTGAGTGTGATGAGTGATTCCAGGGAAATGAGGAAGAACCAGTAAGCAAGACTGAGGTGGAGCAGCCAAGAGTGCAGAGATCTCCAGGCCAAGTGCAGAGCTTGTTTCAAGAAGGCAGGGATGACCTGCGGTGCCAAAGGATGCTGTTTACCCACCTCTGAACTGCCAGGGCAAAGTCAAGACCTGCATGGAGAGATGGATTTCACCAGTTTTGTCAGGACCCTGTACCTAGAGAGAACACTAGAGATATAAGGAATGGCTGTTGGAGTTTCAAAGTCATGCCTCAGGGGTTGGTATTACCCAAGAAAGTGGTGATAGTCCTCTCCTAGTAGGAAAGAGGTCCTCTAGACCAAGCTCAAAGGAACCCATCAGATGTGGTGATGAAGAATTATAGGAACAGGGCTGGATTTCAGAACTTCTCCTCCATTTGTCTCCTTATTGGTACAGAGGAAAGAGCCAGGACATCGGAGATAAGGTGACAAGAGGCCCATGGCTAGACTGGTGTGAGACTAAGGAGAGAGATCTATATCTATGTTCAGAGAGCAATAGCCTGTAAGGAGATGAAGACAGAAAACCTTATAAAATGATGTTACTGAGGGGCTGGGAAGGCTGGTTTGAGAGTCTGCAAGGAAATAAGGCGATAAACCCTGAGTCACTGATGGTAAAGACCTGCCAGCTGGGAAAGAGACCAGAAGTGTAACACTGGAACATTCGGGTTGACTCTTCCACCTGGAATCAACTGAGAATGCTGGTTGTGCCTAAACTGTTGATATTATAGATTTTAAAAAATTAGTCATAATGGAATACATGCTGAGATCAATACAAGCCCAGCATTTCAACTATATGGCTGAGCGTGATCACTGTGAAGAGGGCCAAGACTAAGCCCTGGCACACTCAGGTCCTTAGAGGTAAAGCTGGGGGAAACCCGGCCAAATCAGCCCTAGGAGGGAGGCTGGTAGGCATGGAAAAAATCATGGCAAGTGTGGCGATACAGACACTTAAGGGGAAAAAAGCGATCAATAAAACAGTAAAGATTCACTGTGGCAAATGCCAGTGGGAGGTTAAGAAAAATGAGATCAGAGAAGTGACCTTTGATGGTGACCAGAGGCAGGTCACTGTCAAGCTAGATAAAAACCACTTGGGTGGAGAGGTGGGAAGTGATGGGAGTGGCTTAAGAGAGAATAGGCAGAGACAGTGAGTGAGTGAAAACAACTTTCCCAGGATCAGTGCGCTCAGGAAGGAAAGAGGAACCATGAGGCAGTAGGGAAGATTAGGGTCAGATCAAGAAACAGCTTCTAAAGAAATTATTTTTTAAGGCATCTTAGAATTTCTAAGTAAACAATTCAGGTTATAAGAATAAATTAGTGATAGAAAAGAGAAAGAAAATTATGGCCTACATTCAGGGTGAACTGGAAGTGCGATAAAAACATGGAGAGAAATCCAGGAAAGTTCCTAGGAAAACAAGAAAGAGGGGATCCTTTATAGAAGCTGGTGGTGTGGTGGTGGGGGTGGGAGAAACCTGGTTTTAGGCAAGAGCCATATTTTTTAATTCTATGTAATAATCATTTATTTATGTACTTATTAGCATGTCATTTTATAAAATATATGATCACCAACTTATGGATAACATTGATATCAATTTATAAAACTTATTTATATGTAAATATTTATATGTAAATTACTAATATAAAATTTAAATCTATTTCATAAACAGAAGGGAAAAAGAATGCATATGTACAGATGCAGATAGGTTGGTGACATTGTGGGGGGGGTGTCGATAAGGTGATTCATTTGTGATGATATTTATGGTTTCTGTGAATTCTGAATCAAAGTGATCAGCAGAGATCAGAGGGTTCTGGAAATCTGGGAGAGAGGAGGAGGATGTGAAGGACGAAGAGGGTTCATGGATTTGGCTACGGGATGGGAGATTTGCTAGAATGGGCCTCTCAGGGTAAAGGATCATAGGACAGGAGATGGTTGTCAGAGATCAGATGACTGAAACAGATTTCTGAGGAGCCATAGTTATTGGCTGTGGTAGGATTTAGTACAGGACCATGCAAGTGTGAAATGAAAAGGAGACAAAGAAAAGATTATTGGAAGAGAGAAACCAAAGTAAAGGTGACAGAAAACAGCTGAAGCCCAGCTCAGTAGATGGCAGCACACGAGGGCAGAGGAAGGAGAAGCTAATAAAAAGGAAAGAAAGGAAAGAGGCAAGAGTGAGCAAGGACAGGACCCTGTGCAGCCCCATCCCTGTAAGTGGGAACTGGGGGAAAACAGTTTCCATTGAAAGGGGTGTATGGGACTCAAAGTCCTCAGAGGACCACCACAGAGCAAGGTGAGAGAAGGGAGGTTCAGAGATGTGGCAGGTGGAGGGACACAAGACTGACTGGGTTTTAAGGGCTCAGCTGAATGGCAGAGGGAAGGGCTGGGAGACAGTTCCACAGCACCGGATCTGGGGGTACGCAGGGCAGTCGAGGGGTATTTGGGAGGCTTGGATTTCAACAGTGACTGAGATAACTGGGATGTGAGGTGTGGTGGGATTGGTCCAATGTGGCCAAGTTCACTTCCCACACTTGCTACACTTGTACAAACAAGAGCCTTCCCTCTCAAGTTTCCCCAGTGTGGTCAGTCTAACCATCACCACAACCCTTCCTCAGCCCTTTCAAGATGGAGCTTAGGTTGACCCTGCCTGTGATAGCTTCATTTGGTATAATATTCTCCAAATACATTTGTTGGACTTTGGTGCAGTTGAAAAATGTGAGAAGCTCGGTGTCTGGAGCTTAACTTTTTACTCAATCCTCCTGCTTTTAGTGGTTTTTATTGTGTACAGTAGATTCATTATAGAAATGAAGAGAATTTACTTGCCAATCATGTACAGGGTACTATTTGCAGATGGCTCAGGTGCACTGGGAAGTGCATAATCAGGGCATATTTTGCTGAACACATGACGTTACCTCCACAATTCTGGTGATAGATGCCAGGTTTCTCCGGACTTGAAAGAGGCGTGTAGGGGGGGCAGGTGCCTGCCCTCCTTTCTTTGATGTTCCATTCTTGTAAATAATGAGTGGCTTGTCTTTGAACAAACTCAGCAGGTGAGCAGGCTCTTTGCCTTGGGAGACTCTGACCTGGGTGGAGGGGGAATAAAAGAAATAGAATACAAAGTACAATGAAATAAGGTTCCATTTCTAAATGTGTTCTTATTTTCCTGTTTTGGAAAAAAAAAAAAAAAGGCAGGAGCAGAAGGTGTGATGACTAGTTATAGGCTTGTGACAATCCAGCAGGGCTTCCAGGTTCACCTGGCAATGCTCTGTCACCTCAGACACCATGTCCCTGAAACACCTTCTGCTTTCAGAAAGCATGAAGATGAAGTTTGTTCATCTACATCTCTAAAAAGGAGAAGGCAAAAACAACAAAATGCTGGCATCTGCAACCTTAAATAAAAATTACTCTTCTTCCAAGAGCACCAGCATTTTACAGTTATTTATGGATGTACTAGACTTGCATGTGTTTTGTATCTCATTCAGAAGGTTGAGATGTATGTTCAAATACTTCAAAGAATGAGAAAGACAGAAAGTCACCCTTATTATTTCTGCATTCATATTTGTGTGAGATGAAACTAGCAAAAATAAACTGAACATATTCTTTTTACTTACCTAGAGAAAAGGCAAAAATAGATACGCTCAATATCAACAACTTTTTTATTATATAAGGACTTTTCGAGATAAGAAAATTGAAGAAAATAAATGCTAAATAATTTGCTTGATTTTACCTATTCAAATGGATTTAATTTCTTAAATAAACTATCGATGCATTTTTTTTCTTTTTTTACATAAAGAGCTTAAATACTGGTTCAGTCCACTACTTGTTCATTTGTTTTCCCCTGTGTTAAAAGAGAACCATCTCATTTCTCCTGGTCTTTTTCTAGAAGCCAGATGAATAGGTATCTCTGGGGAATACTGAAAATAATGGACTTCACAAATACATTTCGACTGGTAGACATTCAAATAAGAGAGTTGATTAGGAAAATATCTCATCAGTCACAGCTGCTGAGCTTGGGGCAGGGAGGAGGGCATACTTAAAATCGTTTGCTTAGGGGGGCATACTTAAAATCATTTCAGGTGACCGTGAGAAAACTTCAATTTCCAACATAAAAGAAAGAGGGCCACTGAGTAAGGTCCGTGCTTTACTGTGAAAGGAGAATAAGTGAGAGATAAGGCAGATTAAAAATTTTTTTCAATAGTATTAATATACTCTACAAAGGAATGTTTATTCAGCAACAGGGACTTCAGTTTTTTAAACATTATTAAACTACTGCCATCTAGTGATGAAACTAAAAATTACCATTTGGTTGTCAATTCAGGCAAATTCATTAATAGGTATGTCACATATTCCAGTATGAAATATGGAACATGTGAGGCGTAATGCATATCTACAAATATATTTTTAATAATTTGGCAAGGAGTTCTTTAAAGATCAACTAAATGACATAGATGACATCAGTTCTTAGCCAGAAATAATTTATTCAAAAAATGAAAATAATACTTCATAGGGAAGAGCTAAATGCACATAAAGAATTCAATCATCTTGTTAATAACAATTAGCAAGCTAATTTGTTAGAAAAACACTTAATGTGCACTTCAAATGGAGACCCATCTTGCTTTCTAAATTTGCTAACAAGTACCAAGTGGGTAAAAAAAACAACTAAAAGACCAAGGGCAGCCTTCCCACCTTAGATTTTATGTTCTAAAGTATGGGACTTACCTCTCTAACTATTGCATTTAAAGAAGTAATCACGTGTTATAAAGATCTGAAAACAAAACTTAACTCTCGTCTACCAGCAGAATCTTAGCTCACCTGAGGTGAGGCATGAGGAAGTTAAACAGACACACAGCCCTGCAAAGGGAACACTTTGTGAAACTGTATCAGAAATGTTGCCATGTCAGTTAAGCCAACACCCACTTTCAGTCTGAAGCCCAGTGTGGAAGACACTTCCCAGAAGTTGGAAAGCAGACACTTTCCTAAAAACTGACCAGAGAAAACACTGGGGCAGGCAGAAAGCACTCAAGCAGCAATGAGCAGCTGCAGCTATAAAGAGAGGGAGGAAACAGGAACAAGACAGAGAGACTGCTCTCAAGCTAGCTGCGGAGTCAAGGGTCAAACAAGTGCCACTGCCAGGGTTGACAAGAACACAGACAGACACCTTAGAACACTCTGGTGGGAAACAGGACCCCCTGAAGTCAGATTTCAGAATTAGGAATTAAATAGGCAAATACCAAAGAATTTCTCATGGTTACTAATAAGGGTCCTGCAAAAGTAGCAGATCCTGCACCACAAACATAAGAGGATCGGTAGAGCTTGAGAAAAGAGGAAAGAAGGTTGAACCAGGCTGGAAACAGCCCCTTAGACATGGTGAGGAAATCTAGAATGAGACAGTGACATTGTCTGACATGAGTGACAAACTTTTATAATAATAAAAGCCAAATGTTACCTCTTCCCACCCCCCTTTCCATTTCAATTTCTCTCTCTCCACACACACTAACACAATTGTACTTATGTGGCACAGTCATTTTGAATTTGGGTTCAGTCATTTTCAACAAATTATTTTTTGTATGTTCAGAAATGCCCAAATAAAGAAACTACTTCTCAGTCTGGGACTGTAGCTCAGTGGTAAAGCACTTGCCTCACATGTGTGAGGCACTGGGTTCGATCCTTACCACCACATAAAAATAAATAAAGATACTATGTGTTCATCTATAACTAAAAACATATTAAAAAAAATACACTTCTCTCCTCCCTCACACCAACTTTCTCCTTTTCCTTCCCCTTCTCTTTTCCCTAAACCTCTTTTTTTTCTTCTTCCATGACACCCTCCCCCACTCTTCCCAATCCCTTTTCTTTCTCTCTTTCCCCTCCCATTTCTGTCCATCTCTTCCCGCTTTCTTGCACTTTCCCTTCACTTTTATGTGTTGAACTTTAGTTCAGTCAAAATTCTGGTTATCTAATAGAAAAAAATAAGATCACTGGTGTCTTTCAAGTTTGATTGCAGTTTGCCTTTGTAAAACATAACTTATGCACTTTTCTGATTTGAGAGTGTGTAAAATATTGTTCCTCTTTTTAGCCTATTAACTAGAACTAGTCACCTGGGCTTGTTCTATACTACTGTATTTATTTTCTATTGCTTCTGTAACCAATTGCTATTAACAAATTTATTATCTTACAGTTCGGGAGGTAAAAAGTATGAAATGAGTTATAGGCTAATTTAGTCTTGGGCTAAAATCTGGGAGAATCCCATCACTAGGTTACAGTCAAGCAAGCTATCACAGAGCTCTGTTACTTTCTGCAGGCCGAAAGGATGAATCCACTTCCTTGCCTTTTCACAGCTTCTAGAGGTTGCCCAGGGGGCCCCTTCCATGGTCAAAGCTAGCAACTGTTGTTGAGCCTTCTTCATGCTGCACCATCCCTGTAAATCTGCCAGTCTCCCTGTTCTACTCTTAAGAACCCTGGTGACTACTCTGTCCACCCCACCCCCATTAGCCCCAGACAACCTCCTTAGTTTTAAGTCAACTGATAAGCACCTGTAATACCATTTCCAATCTCAAGTCTCCTTTGTCTTGCAATACAATGAATCCACAGGTTCTCAGGGTTAGGATGTGCATGTGTTGGGGGTATCCTTCTGTCTATAACTGTTATGCAACAGCTGGAAGTGACATCGGGGGAAGAACAGTTTCAATGTCAAGTGACTGCCACTGTCATGTGGTATGATCTAATATGCTTTGGGGCTCTTAAATCAGTTAATAGATTTTTTTTGTTGTCTTTATTTTGCTTTTGTTTTCTCCCTCTGTTCCAGAATCTGAGAGAACTCCTATGGTAGGAGGGGAGAGACATTTATATTCAAACATAAAAGAAAGTTAATATCAAGAAAATGTCAAATTCCCATCCTAACATTGGAAGGGAGGTGCACCCAGAAATTGAACTAGCCAAACTTGAACCTGTATAAACTTTGGGAGTAAAAGCATCCCAACCTGCGTTGCCTGTCCTCCTAGAGACCGATCCAACTGGACCGTCAGGAATGCAGATGTCGTCAGCTCATCTCTTGTGGCATTTGCTCCTTGCCTAGAGGAATGAAAGCAAAATACACATTACATGATCATTAAACTATATTTGTATTTAAGTTTTACAGCCTTCTCATGTAGATATTCCAAGAAGACACTAAAGTTATTATGAAAGATCAAGAAACCAACTGAATTAATGACATGAGCTGTCAAAATTATTGTGTTTGAAAGTACTAACACCAAGCCCTGAATTGTCCTGTGTGTTTTCTAGAGCTATATATGTAGACATCTTTTAAAGGCACCTATTAAACATAGCCTTTCAATGTTAGCAATATCAATTTTCCATGAGCCCTTCTTAAGAAACAACTCTGTGGGCCATGAGCATGAGTGGAGAGGTAGCAGCTGCGTGACATGATGGTCCACAGTGTGGGAGCTGATACGCACTAATTCTTCTTCACTCCCTGCTTTTGTTAAAAATAACTGCTTCACATTTTGTCTTTTATTCTGGAGGAAAAAAATTCAACCAACTAATAGACAGTATCATCCAATTTTTGTCTTCATTTGTCTTTTTTTTTCCCTTTTGAGTATTTCAACCAGCAAACTTGAAAAATAACACCAAAATTTTGCTGACACTTTAACAAGTCCTCCACTAATTATCTTGAATTCCTTTTCCTGTTCCTGCCAAAACTCCATGTTCCCATACACACAGATTCATACTAACCTGCTTTATGGACCTATCAACCAGAAGGGCAAGTATTTCGTTATAATCACAACACAATTCAGTTGCTCTTTGTTATTTTGCATTCTGTGTTCAGGGGGAAAGAAATCTACAAATTTGTGTATTCAGAAGTACATTTAATTCCAGTTTTCACCTTTTCACTCTGCCTCCTGGACTTAATGTATTATTTCCCTGTATCAAAATTACCATGTAAGCTCAAAAGTTGTTTAATTTGAAAGTCAGTCTTCAAGAGAACTGCTTATTTTCTAAATGCCTCCATATTACCTTTATGGAAGCTTTGAAGATCCACAAACCATACAATCTTTACAAATTTAAATATTTAGCATCCATGGTTTTAGATATTTAGCAAAGATGCTCAATATTTAGCAAAGATGCTCAAGTATGTTCAAACTTTAGATCTCAAAACATTCTCATTACATTACTGATGAGCACCTGTAATACCATTTCCAATCTCAAGTCTCCTTTGAGACTTTCCCACTCCTTCAAGTGGGGAAGAAGAAAACCAGATGATAACCTCCATCTCATCGCAAGGGTAGAAACTATTCATAATGTGTGCATTCTCATTGTCTTCTTTTCCCTTTGAATCTTTTGCAGTATGTGCCAACCTGTCCTCCTCCTGAGTTCTCTATCTTCACTTCATTTACCTTAAAAGAAACCACTATCCACTTATGCTCACACAAAAATCCTGCGGGTCATCCTTGCCTCCGTCTTCTCTGTTCCCCATAACCACTCTTTCTGAGACAAACTTCTTTCTTTTTTTAACCCCCCCCCCCACTTTTTAAATTGGTGCATTATAGATATACATAGTGTTAGATATGGAAAATGAAAAGCCCCAAGATAGTGTGGCGTGGGAAAAGGGAGTAAAAAAGAAAACCATACATTGATAGCTTTAATCTCTTTCAAGATAAATCCTTTTCAGATGCTGGCCACAGATGGGGAGAAAGTATCCTATCAAACCTAGAATGATAGTCTCTGGGAAGTTTTAATCTCTTTCAAGATAAATCCTCTCCAGATGTTGGCCATAGGCCCTCCCCCCCCAACCCCCAAACTCAAATTCCTGAGTGTCCAAACTGACATGCTCACTAAATCACCTCTCAGTATAACCTATATAAGCCCAAACTCCTCCTTTGGCCAGTGGCTCATTTTCCACCAGGAAAGTGGGTCCATCAGAGGCGCCTCACCCTGTTTCTGCATACCCTGTTCCTGCATGAAACTTTGTTCCTGCATAAAAAGCTGAGATAATCCATGGAGTTTGCATCTGGCTCAGTGTTAACACATACTCATGGGATTTGTTGTTACATATTCGTCCATGCACACAATAGAACAATATCATCTGGCCGGTATCACTCCCGGCACTTTCCCCCTCCCTCCCCTCTTCCTACCCCTGGGTCCCTTTCCTCCACTGATCTCCCTTTGATTTCCACGAGATACCCCCACATTTTTCTTTTCCTTTTCCTCTCTAGTCTCCACATATGAGAGAAAACACACAACCTCTAACCTTCTGAGTTTGACTTATTTTGCTTAACATAATGGTATAAACATGGGTATGCAAGTCCCACTGTAGCATGATGACTTTAATTTTGTAGGATAAATAAGGAGGAGGGGTACAGCTGGGTCATATGGTAGTTCCTTGCCTAGTCTTTTGAGGAACTTCCATGCTGATCTCCATAGGGGTTGTACTAAATTACAATCCCACCAACAGTGTAAAAGTGTCCATTTTTCTCCACATCCTCTCCAGCATTTATTATCATCTGTACTCTTGATGATTGCTGAAGCCAACTTCTTAACAGCTTGCAAATTTGTCTCATTCTTTCCATCCCTGAATTCAGTTCTCATTATCACTCAGCTGTATTAGCCCAACAATTCCCACTGGCCTTCTTGCCTCTAGTCTTCCCCCATCAATCCTTTCCTTAGATGTCAACCAGAATAATTTCTCTAAAGGGAAAATCAATCATGTCATTTCCCTGTGCAAACTCTTCGAGTGGCTCCCAGTTCTCTGAAAACAAACTTTATCCTCCACAGCACGATTTACAAAGTCATTCACAAATTGGCTCCTTCTAATTTCTCTAGTTTTACTGCCTTTGCTCTCTAAATTTGCTCCAGTCATACATCTTAGATTAGATCATACTTTCCCCTGTATTTCTTGGACAATTTCCCTCTTCTCTTTTCTATGTGCCTCTATTTCTGCTCCCACTTAGCTGTCGCTTTTAGGAACTTTTCACCAATCACCTTGGAGTAAGTGGAGGCGTCTGACTATAGTTCCCCAAAGGTCACACAGCTTGGTTTTACCTTACAATCCTTTACATTACATTAAAAATGCCTGTCAAGCCGGGTGTGGTGGCACATACCTGTAATCCCAGCAGCTCAGGAGGCTGAGGCAGGAGGATTGCAAGTTCAAAGCCAGCCTCAGCAAAAGCGAGATGCTAAGCAACTCAATGAGACCCTGTCACTAAATAAAATACAAAATAGGGCTGGGGATATGGCTCAGTGGTTGAGTGCCCCTGAGTTCAATCACCAGTAACCCCACCCCCCCAAAAAATGCCTGTCAATTATCTTCTTCTCATAAAGCATAAGCTCTTCAGGGCACAGGTCATTTTTTGCTTGTTTGTTTGTTCTTTTCCATCACTGTATCTCCAGCAACTAGCCCAATGCCTTGCACATGAAGTACACAATAAGCACTTTCAAAAGATGCAAGGAATAACTACTCCACTTAAAATTTGTGACCCCATTTACTCTATTTAATTATGTTCACATAGATATTTATGTGATTGTAAATTGTTATTGTCACAATGAATTATATTTTTTTATATTTAAAATAGAATCAATGGCTTGGAGGCTGAGGCAGGAGGATTCTAAATTCAAGGCCAGCCTCAGCTACTTAGCAAGGCCCTAAGCAACTTAGAGAAAGCCTGTTTCAAAATAAAAATAAAAAGGGCTGTGGGTATGGCTCAGTGATAAAGCACCCTGGGTTCAACCTTTGGTTATTCCCCCCACCAAAAAAAAAAAAAAAAGAGAGAGAAAGATAGATCAAGAAAGAGGAACACAAGAAAAAATCATGAAACAAAATAAAAGTTAACTAGGAGTAATTGATTTTTTTCCTATAAATATTGTGCTTTGCACAAACATTTCTAAATTAAAATTTTAGAAGAGAAAATTGCCAAGTAAGGACATAATTCTATGGGACAGCTATACTCAGAACTAGAGTGGGAGAGACATACAGATTAAGGCTTGAACATTGTTTTGTCAGTTACAACAGTTGTGATCTTGGGTGAAGTTACTAAACCTATCTTATCCCACTTGCTTTCTTTTTTGGTAAAAAAGACAATATAAGGAACTAAATAGTACCTTGCTGTACAAACATGCTGCTGGTTGCTAGTAACATGACCTATTTAGCTCTTAACCATATACATTCATCTTGGGCAGTATATGGAGTGACAGTGGGGTTAGGAATGTCTCTGGGTACAGTGGTTCTCATTAATAATTGTGTACATTAGACTCTCAGGAGTGCCACCACCTGAGATTCTGATTTATTTCATGTGGGGTGAAGGCATTTAGATGTGTAAAAATTGTCCAAATTATTCCGGCATTCTGCCTGGTGTTTAGAACCACTGACAAAGGCAGTGCTCATCATATATAAATCACTTGTAGATTTCGAGGCCCCACATTTGACTCTCTAGAGTATTTTTGCAGAATCTATTCTAGTGAGCCAAAGGTGACACCTAGAAGTCCACATTTCTAAGCTCTAGCAATGCTTCTGGTTGCCAGATTATCTGTTAGTATCATCCCATCTCCTGAACTTGATGGGATTTGAGGCACTGAGCAGCATGAATATTTGGACTTTGGGGACAGATGTGACTCTGTCATCTGGTGTGAGGGTTATTATCAGTAGAGACACAACATGCTTTAGAGACTGCCACTACCTTGTAAAGGCAAGGTAGGATCTTTGTACTTTCCATCCACACTTCTCAGTTTTGTGATCTTTTTGGAGAATTAGTTTTCTTCCTGTCTTCTCAGCAGTATTATATTTTACCTGATTTTACCTAATAACAAGTTAGAGAATTTCATATTTTATAGGAGTTGTTTCAGAATCCCTATGCTTTGAAATCGCCGGGCATAGGGTAGGCATATAAATTACTTGGTTGGACATTTGTTCCTTCCTCCTTGAGCAGGGCTTCGGACTAAAGTAAGTAAACCCAAGCTTCAGTTAACTCAAATCATTATGCAAAACCTTGCAGATGGGGACCACGCTCGCATATTTTCTCCAATACTGTTATGAATTTCATGGAGACAAAGAATAGGGATGCATTACTTTGAGGTCTCTGGAATGTGTGATGGAATCACAAATTATTTCCCTGCACTCCCTGCCCCAGAGTATGCCTCACTGCAGTTTTCTGCAGCTCTAATCAGGATGGGCCTCTGCGAATTTTAACAGTAAGACATGGTACCCAAAGCTGGCCACTAGAGGGTTAGCCTGCATATGAGATGAAAAATTCAACCACATATCCAATAAGAGGACAGAACCATTTAGGACATCAAAACTTTATTCCTAGGCTAGACAGGATGACTTTTATCTACCTCCTTCTGCTTGTGAACAGCAGATACCAGTCAGAAGCACATTCAAAAGAAAATACAATATGCATGTTGTACAAATCTCTCTGGGGTAACTACAGGATAGAATACTTTATTCTATATGATAGAGTATTCTATCCTGTACTACATGAAATTTAATACTTTGGAGCAAAATCTAGCTCCTATGGAACTTGAGCTCTTGTGAAAGAGGTAAACTTACCACGTGTAGATAATCTGTCCTCTGTGATAAGTGTAGAGAATAATGTAGCAGTCACCACCATAGAATTCACCATAGGCGTTTGGGTCAATTTGGATCCTACCATTGTTTTCTACACGCCAAATCTGAAAGAAATGGAATATACATACACTATCTTTTCATAGGTTTTAAATTACTTTTAGTTTAGGTCTATTATTAAATAACTTTTATTAAATAACTTTTAAATAATTTTTCTAACTAGTTTACAAATCAAACAAAGGGGAAAATGTCAATCAAACTGGCAATTTGTTGACCTTTTAAGCACTTCTATTATTTTTATTCCTTCACAGTATTTAGCTCAGTTCTGAGTCTGTTGATTAATAAATTTCTATTATTTCATCAGTTAGTGAAAATAACATGACACTATTATTTTGTACTTTGCACCAAACAATATTCAGCTTAGGAATGTATCTCCTAACTTTATAATTGAGTATTTTTCATCAGCTGTGAAATATTTTTTTCTTCTCTATGTATTAAGATATAAGACTGCTATTTTCTGAGGCAAGAGTTGGTAGACTGGGACCAAATGTGAATGTTGGTTCAAGGGACCAACAGGACTCATGTTGAAACCTAATCCCCCAATGTGATGATGTTGGGAGACAGGACCTTTGGGAAGTAATTAGATCCTGAGGGTGAATCTCTCATGAATGAAAACAGTGCCCTAATAAAAGGGAACCTAGAGACTCTCTAGCTCCTTCTCCATCACGCAAGGACACAGCTAAAAGACAGCAGTCTATGAACCAGGAAGCATACACCAACCAAACAGCCAATCCATCAAAACCTTAACTTTCGACTTTCCAGGCTTCAGAACTGTGAGAAATAAATGTTTACTGTTTAAGCCCCAATCTATGCTATTTCTGCTATTGCAAACTGAACAAACGAAGACAGATGCCAATGTCATGATTCCCATTTTTAAAAAGGTACAGCCCAGGCATAAAACTGAAAAGATCCAACAGGGGATAAAAATAGGCAGAACCTCCTCATCTTCATCACAGATTAAAGACACTCCAAGTTGGAAAGATGAGAGTTGTAGAAACACCAACGAGTTACCAATCAGACTGCCAGATCACCGCATGTACACATGCTTGTGCACATGCGCACATCCTCTTGCCTGGGTCCAGGAAAGGAGCAGGGCAGACCTGGCTTTGAAATATGGAGATGAGCAAGTGGAGAAGAACAGAGTAGTGCTTTCAGAGAGAAGTGGGAAGGTGGGAAGAGAGTGGAGGAGAAGCAGCAGCATCACCCACGAAACCCAGGAGCCTAGACAGTCACTGGATTTCAGCAGTCCTGAGGTGGCACAGGAGGGCATCTCAGAGGTGCTGCCGTCTGAGATGGAGACTGCATCAGGGACACAGTTGGTCAAGGGCCCTGTGACCATACCACCTGTGCTAAACACCAGAAAGGATATCTGAGCAGGAGATAGTCCCAGACCCCGAAGTTAATACCCCTCCGATGATGGCCAAGATTGACACATGACCTCCTTTGTCATGGTTCTGTGCAGCTTCGATTCACATTTTATGTCTTTGAAAAGAAGGAAAATTATTCTTAAAGTTTTTGACTACATAGTTTGGTCCTAGGACTGTGGTAAAATGTTTTAACTCCTGTCCTCAAGGAACTGCTGAAAGGTCTAGGAGAAATCTGTAAGTAAATGAACAATTCTGTGATACTTAAGTGATAAATCCCGTGGAAAAGATCACTTATAAGTTGAGCACTGAGAAAGGCTGAGGGAAGGCTTCTCAGAAGAGCCATGGCTAATGATAGGCTGGAGCTGCCAGGGAGAGTGGGAGGTTAATCAGACAGAGGGAGGTGTGGGGACGCTGCTAGAAGGCCAGGGGAAGAGTCAGACCCCCAAGCACTGAAGGGTGAAGAGAGAGGGGAGCAAGGGTCAAATCGCTGAAGAGGGATGATTTCAGACAGACTAAGAAAAAAAAAACTATGAAAATATTTTAGAAGGGAGTGACATCATCCAGTTCTCATTTAGACAACTAAAGAGTGGATTGAGGGTGAAGAGATTTTCAGCAGTTTTTAAAATCTAAAAGGGAATGATCAACAAACTCAATTTGAATACTCGAATAATTATCTGTTTTTAGCACACATGCATGCTCAATTTGCTGTTATAAATGCCTTCGGTCTACAGCCATACTACCCTGAACACACCCGATCTCATCTATAAATACCTCTAGTGTGAAGAGGGAGGGAAAAGTAACGGTAGATATTACACTCAAAGCAACAAACCCTCAGTGCACAACCCCAGAAATGGGCTTTCTGGGAGAAAGAGCTGTTCTGGACCAGGAAGCAAAAAGACTATGTTCTGTTCAGATCTTTAAGACAGTCATGAGGTGAACTTGCACAAACCACCTAACTTCTCAGGATCTCAACATATACATATGCAAAATGGGCAGTGAAGATCAGACCTTAACTTTTCCAGCTTAAACTACCATGATTTCGAGTACCATCTTGGACCATCTTCATTACTAAGTAAGATTCACATCTTAAAATGTTTGCAGTTTCCTATATTATATTACATCTCTTACATACATCATATTATAGATATTATATCATAAAGCTATATAGTCCCACACATGCTGACATAAATGGGCTTGATAAAAACAAACAAAATCAGGTACACAAATACCTCTACTTTGCCAGAACCATCATCCACCATGTTGTGCTGGGCTGCCATCTGCGGAGAGCTGTGCAATTTTGAGGCATCAAATGGAACTTGTTTTATCCGAGCCACTCTCTCTGTGACATATACTTTCCCAAAGCCATTACTCTGGTCTTTATCTTTCCAATCCTTAAAGAACTGTTTGAAGATTGGTGTTTCACCTCCTTCTGGAAGAACCTGAATCTGAAATTTAAAATAGTAACTATAGTATTAGATAGGAAAACAAGAGATCATGGAATAACATTAGTAATAGAGAAAGAACGAAAGAAATGAGACTATTGTCCAGGTTTCTGTGATTACAGGTATAAATTTAGAAGCCTGTGAAGCTAAAATAATCCAAGCCTGCTTTTTCTCATAATTAAAATAATTGCCATTGAATCTGAATGTTTGAAATAAAGAATCAACTTCTTTCATATGTAATCACTATAATAGTCCCCAAAGTTTGGCTGTCTGCGTTAGGTTCACAAGAGAGCTGTGACCTGGAAGAAATTATCACATTGTGTCACATGTGTCAGAACATAACAATGAAGATGATAGCTGAGGCTGAGAGATTCAGAAAGGAAAAAGAATAATCAGCCAGTGCCTAAGTTGATCTTGATGAAGACAAATACTATTTGGGTATTAGCCCAGCTCTGTACAACCTGCTCTAACGGACAGATGATTAGTGATTTAAGCTAAATCTACTGCGCTTGATTATCCTGACTTAAAGGCTGTGAAGCAAGTGAGTGGGCTTTTCCTCCTCATGCAGCCCTAAAGGTCTGACCTGCAGTAACTGCAGAATCCTCTCCACCACACAGATAAAGTATTAGGGGCATAAGACACAAGAATGCATACACTCAGGTGGAGAAAGCCCTCATATATTACTTTTGAGCAAATTCTTCTGTGAGTTCTGTGGAGATGTCATGACTCCCATGTTTAAATTTTTTTTCCTAGTCAATTCATTTTCACACATACTTGGGTATTGGTGGAATAATTCATTTGCTCTAGAAATTCTTCAGCTGTCTTCATTGCAGCCTTCCTCTCCTGGGGATTGGCATCTTTACCTAAAATAGAAGGTAAATTAAAGAGAAAATTTCAGAGAGGAAAATATTATATGATGAAGAAATGCATGTGTACCAAAAAAATGAACATGATTTTAATTTAAGTATCACAGTGCCAGAATGGCAAATTTTAAATTTTAAATTTAGTACATTAAAAATATCTAGTAATATAGTAATAAACAGTGCTTGTGAAGAGATTCTTTTTATGCTGTCCAAATGCTTTAATTCCATAATCCCTGCTAAATGATGCTAGGAGGAGGAACATAGCAGCCTTGTAGGTGAGATATTTACAGATCATTTCTCAAAAGGCAGACTAGTTTAAAAAAATCAAAAAAGATGTTTTATTTGTCCTTCCAAGGAAATAGCTACACATCTGAGATGCAGCAACAAAGTCAAGGGCATCTTTTACCTTTCCATACGAAAATCTGCTTTGCAGCACCATGGTCTAAAATAAAGCATTCTTCAGAAAGCAGCATTGCCATGGAGAAGGGGTTTTCTTCAGCCACCACAGTCACTCTCATGGATCCACTTGCATCTGAAACCTAATACAAAGACCAGGAGCTCCGTGGTTTCATTTTGAGCAGATACAAATATTCTAAAATTACATTATGGTAATGGTTGCATAACTCTGTAAATGTAATGAAACATAACTGTCTACTTTAAGAGCATGAACTTCATACATTAACCATGACAAAGAGACAAAGCATTCATGAGCACAATACTCCAAAAGGTTTTCTTTTTATTTTATTTTTTTTAAGGTCTTTGGAAGCAAAAGAACTACTAATGAAGCATTAAGCTTTGACACTAGTTAAAACATTAGAAAAGCATTAACGGCTAAGATTTATTGAGATTCTTTCATAACAAGCATCTTGTAATGAACTTAACATAATCATTTCATTTCAAATTTAGAGCAAGCTTTGCAAGTAGGTAATGATCTTACACACACTGCATACACTAAAAAAGGTGAAACATAAACATTCACTCAGACCACAATTACTGAGTGCCTACTACTACATGGCAGGTTCTGTGCTAAAGGCCTTGATGGACTCTAGTTTATGCATACAGACTTTAGCATAAGTGCTGCAGTTTAACTATAGTCTGTGAAAATTATCAAAGCAAACAACTTCTATCATATTTGGAAGTAGGACTTTCTTGAATTTGCGGGTGGTCCTACAAAATCAAAAGCGATATCCATGTGTGGATCAGAATGCACCAGTTTCCAAAAGTTAGCTTATTGGCTATAACTACCTGGACACTTGTTAAATATGCAGATTCCAGGGCCCTCTCTAAATCAGTGGTGGAGTTTTGCAACACCAAAGCAGAGTTTGAATTCTGCATTTTTAGAAAGCACCCGAGGTGATTCTACTTCACTGTCTTTTTTAGCAACCCCAAATTATTTTTGAATAGATTTTCTATTTCAGATGTGTGCAATGTGTTATAGTTCCACTAGAGAGAGCTATGGTTCAGGATTAATATTTGCCCTTTTAGAAACATTACTGTAATCCATAATGTTGTTCAAGAGGATATAATTTTGATTGATGATGTGAAGTAAATGATATTTTTTCAGGCTGACAATGTTTTTAGAGAAAGTAATTAAACTTCAGCCTATTTAGATAATAATTTCTGTATAACTCATGTTAAAGTTATCAGTATTGAGCAGCAATGATGATCATATTTTCCTTTGCCATATAGGAAGAAAAAATCCACTTCCTCATTATAAAAAGCAAGTTTATGCTACACAAGTAAAATTATAGTGTTGCTGGGGCTGTGGTTGTGGCTCAGCATAGAGCTCTCACCTTGCGAGGCACTGGGTTTACTCCTCAGCACCACATAAAAGCAAATAAATTTTTTAAAAAATAAAGCTAAAAAAATACTATAGTGTTTCTGAGCTAGAAAATCCTTTATGGAGCAGCAAAAAGTTCCTTCCTGTTAAAGATGAAAAAAAATACTACATTCTGCAGGGAGATTATGATCTGCTCTGAATTATTTGCTTAGAAAGTTGGAAGCGAAGGAAACATTTTAGCAACCTGCTTAACTGGTTTGTTTTGGGTTTTTTATTATCCTCATCAGCCATAAAATTTTAAAAAATTATATAGTTGGAAGGTACCTGAGTAATTTTCTAATATAATATCTGTGTGTATCTGTCTGTCTTTGACCCTCTCCTCAGATAAAAAAATTAAGACCCAGACTAGTTATATCTTGCCCATGGTCATGTAGCCAGAAAGCTGACATAGAACCAGGACTGTCAGTACCCAGGAGAGGGCTGGTTTTACCCTGATTCCTTACAGCTGATTGATTTGAGAGCTTCACCCTCCTGTAACAAGGAAAGCCTTTATTTGGCTAGAGAGGGCATTTTTAAATAAGTTAAAATCTTATAATTTTATCAAGAATTTACAAGAAAAAGCTTACAAAATGTTGTATTCCATAAAGAAAACTTATTTTTGAGTGCAACATATCACAATTTTTGTTGTAAACTAGTAGAATAACAAATCTAAATTTATGTAAGTCACAGCAGTAAGTCCATTTATTTGCTGTTTTTAATGGAAATGGCAAAAAGTAATAAAAAATGATAATTTTAACAAATATACAAAAGCAAGAAATTAATGGAACCTCCACATGTATGTAGGCAATGAGGAGAGTCATGAACTACAGCAGAGTCCTCCATACAGGCTCCACTCGCATCCAGCCCAATGAAAACCACCGATCTGCTTCCAGGGAACTCACCATGTAGAGCTTGGCCATCCTCCTGTTACTTATGTCTGCTATGGTGTCGTCATCATTGTCTCCATCCGGAAGCTCTGGTTTTGTCCCTAAAACCTGGAAAAAGTAAACAGCATGAAAGATAAAGTTCTGTCACTAAAGAATGCAAAGTTAAAAAAAAAAGTCAACCATTTTGCATTTATAAAGACATCAATTATAAAACACTTGAATTTTAAATCACCAGGCTCACGCATTTCTCATCAATTCACACAGCCTCAGTTTTTTCCCATGGGTCAAATCAGCCAATGGCACTAAGTAAACAAACACTGAGTTTCTTGGGTGGTGATGAGAATCTCCAAGAAAGCAGTATTTAATCCATTCTTTGCATATATAATGCAATCAAAAAATTCAAGTAATGTGTTTGGTAAAAAAATACATTTGAGTTATGGAACCAGAATAGGTGTTCTATCAACAGATAAATGGATAAAGAAAATATGGTATATACATACACAAAGGAGTTTTACTCAGTCATAAAGGAGAAATGCAAGGAATTTTAAAAGGGGAAGAGGGGAATCTCATGAAAATAAAAGGGAGACCAATAGAATAGAGGAAGGGGATTGAGAGGGAGGGTAGAGAGGAGGGTCTGGGGAAGTCCTGGGCAATGAAATCTACTAAACTAGGCTATGTTGAATGAACCACAATGATTCATATGTGTAAATCATATATATCTCATATATACATATATGAGATATATATGTATGTATATATAATGCACTAATTAAAATAACAATAATAGAAGGAAGATCAGTAGAGTAGAGCAAGCCGATCCAGGGAGGGAGGAGGGGCAAAAAAAGGAGAGTCCTGGGGAATGAGGAATATGGCATAATGAATCCCTATTTATCATGCATAATTACAATGCACCAATAAAAAAGGAAAATACAATTGATTCTGCTTTGAATTTTTATACTAAAATCACAAAAATATGTCTCTAAGCATTTTAATTAATTCATTAAGTTAATTGAAACAAATACCATAGAATGCTAAGAACAGAAACAAAATATAAACTTGTTCTAAATAATGTGATTTTAATAATACAGCTATAAAATCAAGTTCAGAAGTGGAAATAAGTCATTTATTCATAACTGTTATTTACATTCAATACATATTCAATAAAAATAAATTCTTTGCATAATGCATTTCATACTCAATATCTCCTATAATATATTGCATTAAAATATATGTCATTGAATATCAAATAACAATAAATATATATAAATCTCATCCTTATATAAGTATGGGTACAGTCTCAAGTTTGAAAATGCACCAACTTATCCTCTGGGAATATGACATCTTTTCTTTTACCCAATAACAAAAAAAAATGTTTTAATTCTCTTACATGCTAAACGATCATAACATAGGTTTTCTTTTTCCCTAAAAGTAAGATCATAACAAAAAGTAAAACACTTGCAACCAAAAACTTTTTGGTTTTGTTTTTTACATTTGTAGTTTGGTAGAATAATTTATAAGAACCATTAAAAGCCTTCTTAGGTACCCTTTGTAATTCTCCTCCAACCAACACAGGAGATTGGAATAAACAATTAGGGTTAAGGACATATCTAATACTGGGAAGTCTCCCAGGAGGCCAGCTGAGGCTAGGATTTTGAGCACACTCTAACTTTTAATTTTCAGATAATTCCCATATTTCTCAGGTATTTTAATTAGCCTCACAAAGGACTATTGCATACTAGGGAATTGAACCAAAGGGACTCTGAAAAACAGGCTTAATTCCAGGGCAAAGGGTTATGGTTATATTATCAGGTATCTCTAAGGATCATTTAAAAACTCAGTTCAACAACCATGCATTTACCGAACTCCTCACTGGGGAATATAAATGAGTTCCCAACCATCTTGCCCAACCCTTAAGGATTTTACACCCTGCCTAGAAAGAACAAAATAACTACACATGTTCACTTTATAAACAGTGCCATACATTTTGATCTTTGAAATAAACAGTCAATACAGCTCTTCTTTTTCTTTACCGGCAGGATCATGCCTAAATTCAAAACATTTTCATTTAAGGTTGCCAAAACAAAACATTTTCATTTAAGGTGATTGGGATTTCTCTCATATAGTCCTTTGTGTGTAGAATAACATACAATTGACAAGATAAAGGGGTAAGAAAACAAAGAAGCTTTAATTTGAGAGTGTTTCATAAAAACATCATTGACTACTGGGCGTGAGGTGATAAGCAACTCAGTGAGACCCTGTCTCTAAATAAAATACAAAACAGGGCTGGGGATGTGGCTCAGTGGTTGAGTGCCCCTGAATTCAATCCCCAGTAAAAAAAAAAAAAAAAAAAAAAAATCATTGACTGATGCAGTCATGGCTTGTCACTCAAGCTTGGAGCCCTTTGTCTTTCAATTATTTCCTGTAAGTTTCCATTTAAAAGTGTCATGACTGTGATAAACATTTCACAATGTACATGTGAAAACATATCACATTAAATAAATACAAGTTTTATTTTCAATCACACCTCCATAAATTTGAAAAAATTTTAATCAAAAAAAATTTATATCTTATATCTGCAACGGTAGTTCTTAAATTTCCATTTGCTCAAGCAACCTCTGGGTAACTTGTTAAAATACAGACTCCCAATTGCCAGTTATGAAGTTAGTAAGTTTAGGATGAGGACCAGGAATCTGTATTCCAGATGATTCTGAACTGGGTGCTTATTTATACAGAGCTAAAACTCCTCTGTCTGGATACCAAGGCTTCTCTAAAAGCTGGGTATTATCCACCTGTGTTATTTATCAGCCTTCTCTCCTTAGTCCCTTTCTCTAATCGAGCTGATGTTCCCAGTGTCCCTTGTGGGAGCCTTGCCCCTTACTTCCCCTGGGCTTTCCCTAATGCTAGATTCAAATTTCTACTTAGGTTGACTGGGTATAGCAGAAGCAAAACTGAGCAATTAGTCTTTGGTTGGCTCAGGTAATTATAATTAAAACCATAATAGTTACTGTTGGTTGAATGAGTCACACGCTGGATCAGGAGCTCTAGACACATATCATCTCATAAGAGCTCCCATGTTCTAGATACTGTTAGCCCAATTTTACAGAAAAGGGTGGTGATGCTCAAAGAGGTAAAATGACAATTTCACAGAAGTGTTACGGTCAACATTTTCATACAAGTTTCTCTAATGCCATTTCACTAACCCTCAGAAGAACTGACTGCGTAATTCCCTAAATCAAGGAAAATTGGGCAAGCCTTTTAAATGGGCAAAAGATTATTTCCTTAGATCTGTGCCTGGTGGACCCTTCCAATGACCTAAGGCTATAGGCATCTGAACCTTTCCCTTAACTTATTTTCTAGTTCAGTAAAAGGTGGATGGCATCTAAAAAATTAAAAATTTTTAGTTATGGATGGATACAATACTTTTATTTTATTTTTTTAATGTGATGTTGAAGATCAAATCCAATGCCTCACACATGCTAGGCAAGTGCTCTACACTGAGCCACAACCAGAGCCCTCAAATTTTTTTTTTTCCACAGAAATGCACAGGGATTTTGTATGGTAGAGATGAAAGTAATTTATGCCCTGTACATCTACTAGCAAATTAATATCAATACTGTTGTCCTGTATCTGCTCTTTTAATTCTTCTTTGAACTAGTTAAAATATCTTACTGTTTCCCTTATTAACACATGAGTTACATATGATATTTGACTGCAATCACTTTATATTTGTATGAGATACATGATTTACTTTTTTGAAAACTACCCTTTTATATACAGTATTGCTTTTGTCTAAACCACATCTAATGGAATGTATTAATATATTTGTTGCCTTTCACTGGATATTATATGTATTCAATTAAAACTTTTAGTGCCATATGTGCCATGCCACAGGCATTTCTTGAGTTTTATTTAACAGATGCTTACATATTGCAAGGCACCTTTCCAGGTGCTTTCCATTTATTAAGTCCTTTCATCTTCATAGCAACCCCCTGAGTTGGCACAGTTACTATCCCCTTTCACGCATGGCATAACAGGCTAAGTACTTTACCCAAGGTCACACAGCTAGTAAGTGACAAACAGAATTGGAACTCTGTGCCAAAATATGTATTCCTAACTAATGCACCTCTTGCTTCCTCTGCCAGGTCCTTCCGAAGCCCTTCTTGATTTATATCATTTAGCATCTGAAATAAGTAGAAGTTCTCTCAGAGCAGAGATTGTACAGGGATGATGTTCATTCTCCCATTCAGACTGACCAATACTAGCAATTACAACATGCAGCACACATTCTGTTCTTTCTGCAACCCTTAGTTCCTTCTTCTCCCTGGTCTTCTTAGTCTAAACTCTGGAAATGTTTAGCAACAGAAGACATTAAAGAAGTTAGAAAGTTGTAGAAATATAATTTTGTTTTCTGACTAAATCAATCTTCTTTTCTGCTACTTACTCTGCCTACAACAAGAGTTCAGTTCAAAGTAAATCAGAAGAAATGTGTATTAAATAGCTAGAGCAAATGAAGAATTCTAGCTTCAGATATACAATTTTGTGGCTTAAAATCTCTTGGTTCTCCTGGCCTGCCTATGTCAGGAGTATCCTTGGTGGTTTTATTTATTTATTTTTTCTCTTATATGACCCAGGGTGGTTATTTTTCTTTCAGAACACAATACCTATGTGAAAAAAAAAATTTTTTTTAAATAAAGGACCAGGAAGTTAAGCACAAATTGCTATACCCTTTCAATCCTTATTCACAGTGTATTTGTTTTTATTTATTTATTTTTAACCTTTTAGGCACCCCACCTATTTTGGACATGAAATTTCAAAACTTAAACTCTTGGTGGTTCTCAACATGAGCTTTTCCTAATTTATAAAAACAAGCAAGATGCTTGCCCACATTATACTCAGTATTTGAAATGCATCAAGAAAAGGGAGATAATATGTGACCTAGAGAAGGATAATATATAATTCAAAACTCCAGATCACTGTGCATAAAAATGTTCCAAGTTGCTGTTGAGTCCCATTAGCACAGAGGGTCTTAGGTGCTTCTTGAGAACTCTGACAGGACCAGTAAGTACCATGATGAAACTAGCTTGATAGATTAGGAAAACAGGCCTGAGAGAACTAGGAGTTTGCCCTTAGATCATCTCATAAATACTACAGCAAGGATGTAAATCCTGAGTTTTCTCAACTCCAACTTAAGAGCTCCTTGTGTACAAAAAGATGTATCCTGTTCTTATCTTAATCATTTTAGTGTGGATGGCTCTCCTTCTATTTTCACCATAAGCACAGCAAACACTAAGGTTCCAAGAGCAAACATTTTAACTACTCAGTAATTTCTCTTATTTTTCTTCCCTACCTGAAAAACAATCAGTAGATTGCAAGCATATGGAGCATAGAAATAAATTGCAAATGTGAAGTGAGGCCTTGTTGGTATGGTATATTTACCTGCTACAAGGCGTTTTGTGCCTTAGGTAGACAAATATTTGATAATAGGGAAGATCCACACTGATAGAAAACCCAGGCACTTCTGAGGAAGGGCTGAGTCCCCCTGTTGTCAGCTCCACCCCATCTAGACATGAGATCCCAGCCTTTGCTCTCTGCTCTCTCAAGTGATGGGCTTCCCTGTCTCTAAAGCACTTTGTCTCTTTAGTGATACAGCAAATGAAGAGAAATGTGATAATCAGGTAGAGAGTGAAGGTATTTCTGAGGAAAGCATGTGATCTGATACACAAGTTTGGATACAAGGACCAAGTGTCTGCAAGAGAGTGAGCTACCCAATCATCACGTACACTGCTCTCAACAGAACTTTCTGCAGTAATGTCTATATCTGCACCTTCCAGTACAGTTGTCATTAGCTAGTTCTTGCAACTGAGCCCCTGAAATGTGGCTAGTATGGATGAATAGCTGGATTTGAGAAAGTTGACTTATAAGTCATTCTAACATAGAAAGCTAACTCACAAGTTATTAGAATATCTCAGCCAGAACATCAACTTATGAAACCAGAGCAGTTGCCACTGGCTGCATATTAGAACCATCTGGGAAGTAAGAAAAGAGAATGCCAAGGTCTGTGTGAGATTCTGGTTTGTTTATTATGAAGACCAACACTGTACATTTGAAATCTGCTCAGATCTGGAGATATGATTTAAGTCTTGGTGGCATCAGCTTTACCAACCTAGTTCACACATCACAACCATCACAGCAGGTCAGCCAAGCACTTCTGATATTCACATTAGTTTCCATGGCACATGTCCCCTGGATAAGTTATCAGGGTCTGGTGGTCTGGAAACTGCTTCAGAGCATATCTTGGGAAAAGATTTTTAGATCTTTTCTGGTAAGACCTCAAGCCCATTTGGACATTTCTTTCTGATCAGAGTTTGAATGCATATTGCCAACATTTGCCTTTGAGTTTCCTCATTTCTCTGGATCACTCCCTTGTCTTTTTGACACACCCTTCATCTAGAGTGGGCTAGAGAGTGCACAACTGTGAGGCTCCATGGTCCTGTTTCCACACTGAAAATTGTGAAATAACTAATACCACTCAATTGATATGAGTGAAATAATGTATGTGAAGGGATTCCTACAATCACTGGTATATCATGAGAACTCAACAAAAGCTAGGTTTTCCATATTTCTTCACCCTTACATATGTAGAGTCCAACCTTCCCCTGGTCAAAGCATTATTTCCCCTCTTTGACATGACCCTGCATATTCTTGATATAATTCTTTGTGTTACAATTACACCATTGAACTTGTTACACACATTTCATTATGGACTTACGTTTTCTTGTTATTTGCTCTTATCCTGATCGACTGATTTCATCAAGCAGTCTATTGTGACAGTCTATCTATCGACTGATTTCATTAAGCAGTCTATCTATTATGCCAAGTGAAATAAGCCAGTCCCCCAAAACCAAAGGCAGAATGTTCTCTCTGATATGCAGATGCTAATATGCAATAAGGGGGGGGGTAGAGAATAAAAGTTCATTGTATTAGACAAAGGGGAATGAAAGGAAGAGAGAGGGATGGGAATTGGAAAGGCAGTAGAATTAACTGGACATAACTTTCCTATGTTCATATGTGAATACGTGACCAATGTAACTCCACATCATGTACAATCACAAGAATGGGAAGTTATATTCCATGTATGTGTAATACATTAAAACACATTCTACTGTAGTATGTAACTAAAAAGAACAACATCAACAAAAAAGAATGTAGGCTCTGAAGGAAGGCTGCCTGGCTGTGATTCACTGATCTCTAATTCTCATTCCCATCTGGACAAATTATATAGCCTCTCTAGGACTCACATTTCTCATCTACAAAGTATGGATGGAGCAGACCCTCTTGGGCTCTGTCCATACCTCTCTTGTTCTACCTAGAGGCCATCTGCACCTTGTATCTTAAAGGGGTAAGCTTTCTCCTCTCTGTCTGATGGCATCATCCAGCAACGAGGTCGATCATGTCCACCACAAGGCATGCTAGGGCTTCTGGAAAGTAAACATCCAAAGAATGACTCTCTAGCAATGAGGGAAGGGAGTTATTAGCTAAATCTTGTAGCTACCTCAGCCTTCCAACTCTCAAGGGTGCTCCACAGTTTCTGAGGGCCCCTCTGGGACTGAGCCCCTGGGTCCTGCCACATTAAATCACTTATCACACTGTGTTCTCAGTTTACCTCCAGCTGGTGCTTCCGGAATCAACTCCCAAATAACAACCTGCCCAAATACTTGTCTCAGAGTCAGCTTTGGGAGGGATACAACCCAAGACAGGTGTTATAAACGTATCCACATACAGGATTATTGTAAGAATTAAAATAACTCACCCTATAAAATGCATAGAAGGGTGCATGCAGGTCATATGGAAACACTGAATATTTGTCATGGCAGTGGGTGTTACCTCCACTACTGTGAGTAAAACCCATTCCCTGGATCATGAAATTCCTGTGTCAATGACAAGTATTTGCATGGTATCAAGAAAAATGCATCCGGAAAGATTAAGAGTGAACAGAAAATTCAGTCTACTAGTGAGCCATTTGCCTTTACCCTGGGAAAACACAAGATGAGAGAAATAATGCCATCACTTAGCAATGCGGTTCCTTGACAGTGAATGTCACCATTCAACTGCAGTGCATCTGATGCTTGCTTCAATCCACCTCCATGATCTGACTTCATTTAAGTTTTTTTTTTTTTAATAGGGGCTTGCTTTTAGTTTATTCATTCACTATAGCATTAATATTTAATTTCTCAGTTATGCATGGTATAGGACTTCATATGCTAATATATTAGTAGGGATTTTACTTGTTTGTATATAGACACTAACATATTTCCTTTTTGGTAGTACATTTTTTTCATAATTAGTTAAAAAATATGGGATTATCAAAACTAAGAATTTCTTCAAGTTTCCTTTAAGCAGAATACTATATTTACATGAACAAGCCATGCTTTCCTCACAGTCATTTTTAAATATTTTTTATAAATATATATTTTTTTCAAACAATGTGACTTTAAAGTTTCAATGCATTAAACACCCTTGTGACCAAATAGCAATTCTAATTGCTAATAACTCTAATTTGCACAAGTATTGTCAATATAACCCACTGCAACACACTATGATCCTTGGCTCTGAAAAGGCAGTATATTTAGAAGCATAATTTTGATAGTCTCCATTTCAGGGAGTCCTCTCCAGTATACAAGCCTATTTCCTCATGATATTAAATGAATACACATTATACAATAAAACTAAGGATAAGAGAATTACTGGATCTTGAAAACTCAACCTTTTAATAACTGCACTTGGCTAATTTTTAATAAGATGTTAGAGGAAAACAATATAAATCAATATTATTGTCTATTATTATATACTTAAAAACTATTAATTTACAAAATTAATGTAAGAAATTGTAAATCACTGAATAAGTAATTTGTCCTTTTCATATCTGAATTTGACTAATTCTTAGCACATGGGATTAAAAAAATGATCTAAAATTGCTGAAAAAAGTTTTATTAGTTTTTATTATGTATTATCATTATTATTATAACAAGAGAGCAGAAGCTTGCCATCCTAGTGTAATATTTATGTTAGCTTATCTAGTTTATTATTTATTTTAGTTTATCAATTTAAATATGTATTTTGTGGGGCCAGGTTCCATCCCTCTCCCCTGTACTGTTCATTCAGTCTTAGAACTGCATTATCCTATTGCTATTTTCTCACTTCCAATGTAAACTAAAGGGGAAAGTTCCTCATTCAGAAATGATTACCAAGTGATATAAATTTGAACTGATTATATCAAAGTGGTACCTTATCAGTAAGGTCACAAGTCTTCATGTTGAACTTTGGTGTGACAAAGAGGAAGGTTATTTGAAATAGTATCACTTTATTGCAGCATATGGTTAACTAGCTTACTCTACACATTTTTCATCTTTGTTCAGAAAAAAACTTCTCGCATCAGACAAATCAGTGGGAAACAAAACAGGCATCTAAATTAAATGCTAGAAATTCAAATGACAAATTAAAAACTGAAAAGTGCCTTGAACAGCGCTGGGCCATAAATGGTAGATATAAACAGCTGTAGCAACTACAGTGTTCTAGAAAGGGTCGCAAGTTTGCAGCAGGTACTAATTGCCACTATAATTAATTGGCTATCAAGTGTGTACTAAGTTTTGCTGCTATAAAGGAAAATGGAAGAAATGATTTAATTACAATGAACCAAAAAGAAGAAAGGGAAAGATTCCTGTTTGCAGGCATCCCTGACATTTCATTTATTCCATATATGTAATGCAGATCAGAACTAATCTAGAGAGTGGCAAATATTTGGGATCCCTTTTACTTAAACATCTTTGAATGGTAAACCTGTCAATGGACTTCCTAATCCACCTGGCTTTCACATGTGACTTCAATCAGAAATTCTGATCAGTATTTCCTGTGTACCAGGCACCATGCAACAGAAATAGGAGATTACAAAACATTTAAGTCATTGTTCAATTTCTCAAGAACTTTCCCAGGAAAGTTGAGGGAGGATAAACAAGGAATCTGAAGGTACTTGGAAAGCCCACAAAGACAAGCGTACTTTTCTGACAAAACTTTTTTTGTTGTCTCTTGAAGTGTTTACTATATCTATTGACCAAATAAATACCTCAGGCAACTCAAATTTCCATCCTTACAACTCGCAGAGATTTGACTAACTATGAAATAAATGAGAGAGTAACAGAAAGCAGTTTAATGAGTGATTCTTTTGTATGGATATTATAAACCCACAAAACAACTTTAGGTTTAACATTTTTTAAAAAATTTTTAGTTGTAGTTGGACATGATATCTTTATTTTTATTTGTTTTTATTTTTATTTGCTTCTGAGGATCGAACCCAGTGCCTCACACATGGTAGACAAACGCTCTACAGCTGAGCCACAACCTCAGCCCTAGGTTTAACATTTAAGCAGCTCAAAACATCATACTCATTCCCTGATGCTAAGAAGCTATGTAATTATTATTCTCATTTATATTATCTTTAGGATACTTAAAAATATCCTACACATTGCTCCAGAAATTTTGTGAGTGAAATTTTTCACAACTGCTCCTCATCTTTATGATCCGTGTTTCTTTGGCTCACTTGCCACTATTACCTAAAGATAAATGGAGAATGACTTTTCTAATCAAAGACCATGCCTCAGAAAATAATGTTCCCTCCCCTCTGCAATATCATTTTAAAATCATCATGCCTGATTTAAATGTACAACTATATTTTAGTTAAAAGATTAAAATATGAATTAATGTAAGTTCAGTAAACCCAGGATTATGCTATGAAACAAACACTGCCACAGAGAAACTAAGGATTGTTGACAAAATTCTAAGTTTCCTAATTCCAATATGTTTTCATAATAATTCATTTTACATGCTGAAATGTGTCAATATTCTAAGGCTTAGATTATCAGAATTAAAATTCACTTCTATCTCTGTATATTTAAACTACATAAAACCTTTATAAGCATTAGAAATATGCACAGCCCTTTTGATGCACAACCTTTTGAAGTAAAGTTTTGGGGAAGATTGAGACAATATAATGAGTGATTTCAAAACCAAAGTTACACCTCTGTGAAGTACCTTGGAGTTCATGGAACACATTCAGTTTAATTCCAAGCAGTGAGCAGCAGTGGCCATGACGGTTCCCAAAGAGGTGGCCCTGGGATTGTGGGCACCAGCTGAGCAAAGCAGTCACAGCCTCTGGAGAGTAGGATTGTGTGCTAGAGAGTGAGAGATGGACTATTGCAGTTGCTGGGGAAATGGCCTGACCTGGAAAGGATGATTCTACAGATGGAGGTATCCAACAACTCCTAAGAACATGCATTTTTATTTATGGAATCAACTTTTTAGACACCAGCTTTATATTTCTTACAAAGCTCAGGGCTTTCACCTGGAATATATGCTAGCTGACTAATATGTGGAAAAATATTTTAGTAAATATAAATGAGTTCAAAATTTGGTTGCTACTTTTTTTTTAGTTGTAGATGGACACAATATCTTTATATATTTACTTTTATATGGTACTGAAGATAGAACCCAGTGCCTCACATGTGCCATGCAGGTGCTCTACATCTGAGCCCCAGTCCCAGCTCTGGTTGCTACTTTTCAAGAAGTTAGTTAGAACTATCTACTCGAAGAAAAAAAATACTAACAGAACATATGAACTATCCATCTCTAAATACAAATGGCTTTTATATAAATGTACTTGGTCTTAAAACTTATTTTAATCTACAGTATGGCTTTGCCCATAACTTTATCAATACTATTATCTAAAACAAAGGGGAATTTCTACAGCAAAAAAACCCACTTGAAAACTGAAAAGCAGACCAAGTATATGGTACCATGTACTTCACAGTTGTCTTAAATGTCTAATTATTTGTCCTAATTAGCTCTGAGGGCTGCACAAACATAAAAGCAACATCTGCCTGCAAGGAACCTGGAGAGGCGCCAATAACATGTAAATTTTATTTGGCACAATACTTTGGGGAACTATGACTAAAATTTTACTCTTTGCCTAAATAGACTTTGCATAATCCATCTTTAAAGATATTAAAGAACTATCTAAATGAGCCAATCCAGATGCTCAGACCTGCACATCATATATGGCCCATCAACCTGCCAAGAAAATGACTGAATAAAATTTTATTTTTCATGTTGTCATTTATGACTTATAAAAACAAGAGGCACACATTTGCACAATTTCTATACTGGGAGATGCTCTAGAAGTTAATCTAGTTTGTATGCTAATATGAAGTGGCCTAAATATGGATTTTATCAGGAGAGGGCTTCCAACCAAAGGTAGCATTCAGACCCTGCTGTGTGGAGCTCAAGGACCCCCCTACTCGTACCTACTCCTTCTCCTTCCTAATGCATGCTTATCTCAATCAGACAGCAGAATAAGCAGAAACTTCAAACTTTATTGGGAACTAACTCAGCATTCAATAAACACTAATTCAGACATGATAATGACATTCTAATGTTCCTTTTTCATCCAGAAACAAAGATTTCACGTGAAACTTTCCAGGGAGGCTTACTACTGTTTTTATAAAATCAAGAAACCTGGGCTGGGGCTGGGACTCAGTGGCAGAGTACTTGCTTCACATATGTGAGGCACTGGGTTTGATCCTCAGCACACATGCAAATAAATAAACAAAATAAAGATATTGTGTTCATCTATAACTAAAAAATATTTCAAAAAAATTGAGAAAACTAATGTTTCAACAGCTTAGCATCTGCTTACTATCTCCTGGTGGTATCTTTCCAGCTGGTGTTGGTCTCAGCACTTAAAGTGATTATCAACTTCACATATTTTAAAAAGTCTTTCTGGAGTAGAAGAACTAGTCATTTGGATTGTTTCAACCTGTCCCGTGTTCATTCCCTTATTCATATTCACCAATGTTATCTTTTAAAAAATGAAAGTCCTAATCAGATTCTAATTATCTTTTCCTTAGGGGATCTTCTAGCTTCCCTCCCAAAGTTTAAAGAATGAATACAGCCAACAACAGGGCCTTAGGGCTGATGAGATATTTACTTTCCCTTCACATTCATTGATTATTTTAAATATGAAAAGAAAAAAAAACATGAAAAAAGTTTTGTTAATTTATGTCAAACATTCATGATAAATATGGTTATAGTGAAAAAATAAGTACAAAACAAAGTGTGGCTTTAGTTAAAAGCCTTAGTTACTTCCACATACAGAATTTTGTTGTTGTTCTTAGGTGCATGAGCTTTTAAAAGTGCTAAAGATATAGCTAAGAGAGATAACCCGCCCTGGTTCCTAGTTTTGGTAATACCTGTTGTTTCCAAGTCCCATCTCGAGAGTACTGCCTTTACTCTGTAAAGTGTTCCAGTTTAAAGGATAAATTTATAGAAATTTTCATGGAAATAATAGTGTGATTAATAGATATCTGAAGTGCCTTGAACCAAAGATCAATTTTTTTAAAACTTTCAGGAAAATTATTTTTCATATTTTCAGTATCAAGTACTTTAATGTGCTAAAAAATATGTTCCAAACATTCAACATTAAATATGCACTAAAAACAATTGGGTCATAATTAATTGAAAAGTCCTTGATTTCTAAACCTTACTTTTTAAACATTACTTTCATGTGTAGACTTTCAAAGTTGACAAAGTTAATTTTAAAAGATCCAATCACCTCAAAGGTAAAATAAAATCAATAATTTGGAAGATGTTTATTTTTAGACTCCTCTAGCAAAATCATCAGTTGCATCAGTCTCAGAAAAAGAAATGACATTTCATGACTCTGTGAATGTGCACACTATGGACCACCTTGGACCACTTCTGAAGTCTGCTGGACCCACTCTAAGAAAAACATTTTTAAGGGCTGGGGTTGTAGCTCGGTGGTAGAGCACTTGCCTAGCATGTGTGAGACACTGGGTTCAATTCCCAGCACCACATATAAATAAAATGCAACTATCAAAATACATATCTTGTCTATTTTTTTTAGTACTAGATGGATACAATATCTTTATTTTTATGTGGTGCTAAGGATCGAACCCAGTGCCTTACACTTGCAAGGAAAGCGCTCTACCACTATGCTACAGCCCTCAAAATATATTTTTAAGAAATATGTAAATTAATATATGAGCTTCTTTAGTAAATTATTAAATAATAATACTGCAAGGATCTAATTCTAATATCTAATATCTGTGACAATCACCAAGTAACAACAAAATATTTTTTTTTAAATAGTACTGGGGATTGAACTCAGGGCCTTGTACTTGCTAGGCAAACATTCTACCATTAGAATTCCAGCCTTTTTTCTTTATTTAATTTTGGGACAGGGTCTGCCTCAGGTTCCCAGGCAGCTGGGATTATAGGTGTGTGCCACAGAGCTTGACTAAACCTCAATGATATTTGGAGATTATCCACAGTAACTACATTGTGATCTGAAAAAGTCACAAGTACTGCTCATGCTAATCTAGTCTGTTGATCACATCCACAATTGGAAGAAATGACACATTTTAGTTAACAGGATGGTGAAAATAAAGTTCTAATTTTCACAATCAATTTCAGAATTTTTTGGATTCTATCCTTAAAGTTATAGGACTGAGAAAGCCCATAAGTCCAACAAGTTTATCATAGGTACACAATTAATTCATCAGATAACCACTTACCCCTATAATCAGCCTACAAAACAACATTTACAACAAAAATCCCACTGAGTGCTTGTTTTTCCTATCTAAGGAAGGCCCTCACTGAACACTCCTTTCGTTCATCTTGTGAGTGACAGCTGTCAAATACAATGCCCTATAGACACGGAGTGTTTCATATGGACAACAGTAGGTGCTTTGTAAGATTTTTTGAAAACCCCAAACAAAAAGTCTCTGAAACACAGGGCATTTTAAGTATCAGGTCCTTTTACTCCTATCTCTAATATTTCTAAATTAAGAATGTATTTTTCCTCTTTTTTTCTTCATATTTACATTTTACTGTTTCAATTTAGTAATACAGCATAATACATTGTTTAAATTCTCTTTTTTCACAAGCTTTGAATAAAATCCAATAAGCAAGGGCACCAAATGCAGGCATGCACAGCCAAGCCCCTCAGCCACAGAGGCTTTGCTTCCCAGAACAGACTGAAAGTATCACCTGATTGATAACTAAATGCAGCTACTGGTCAAGAGATAAGGTAGAATATCAGATCATTACAACCTAAAGGGACCACAGAAGCAGCTTTGTCTAAATGTTGACTTGACAATGAGGAACCAGGGACCACAGCAAAACATGAAAAAGCAGGGATGAAGTCTGACAGCCAACAGGACACCTTATCCACCACTCCACCAATGTCCTCAAATCATTGCAGCCTCCCTTCATTCATAGTTTCACATGGAAAATCCCATATTTTGAGGGAAACCACAGTCACATAACTTTCATGACAAAACATTATTATAACGGTTCTCTTTGTTATTAGTTCTTGTTAATCTTTTAGTATAAATAATGTATGAATTGAACTTTATCATAGGTACGTACATATCAGATAAAATATAGTATATACAAGGGTTGGTATTGTGTATGGTTTCAGACACCCACTGGGGATCTTGGAACACATCCTCATGGATACGGGACGACTGCTATATAGCCATTGAAACAAGGGCTTACAGTCCTGTAGAAATATTTCTTATAGACATTTGCTTCCAAATATACAAGTTGAAAGATTTAAATGGCTTTAGTCATATCTCTAAAACAGAGGCCCTGAAAAAATACTAAAGAATCATGAATTCATTTTGAATAGCTTTCAATGTCTAATTTATTAACAGTATTATTTTGGCTGTTGAAGATCTGGTAAAACCATCTTTAACTTAATTTTGTTTGGATGACCTTTATTCTGACTATAAAAGGAATGCTCTTTATAAAGACATTATGAAAATATAAGGACAAATGAAGAAGAAAATAACAGCCACATCTAAAGAGTCAAAGATAATACTGGTAAAATTTCAACCTATTTCTTCCCATATATTTATGTATGTCTAAATAGCTTTATATACATAAACTTACATATTAAGGTAATATGGTACGTAAAATCCTATACCTTACCTTTTCTCTTAGCATTATACTTTGAGCATTTTCCCTACTGAATTAAAATGATTTCTAAAAACATCAGAAAAGTCTGTATTCAGGGGTTATTAAAGAAATAAATCTTAAACACATTATAATTGATAAAATTATCTTATGTAATTTTTGATCACTGGATTTTTAGGCTATCATTGATCAGGTAACTAATGTATTAAATTGCTCTATGTCAAAAGCTAAAATATATTTATAAGATAGTCTTTGGAAAAATTTAAATGGAAACAGCTAAACTCATCACTGGGTAGTACATAATTTCCCAGGAATTTAAACAAATGACAACTCAAAAAGATATCCCCTACCACTATTAAATGCATAAGATTCAAAAAGTATTACAATACAGCCTGACAGAGTTCTGTAAGGTCATGATGGACTACAGCATTTATGCAACCAAGTAGCATTTGGTGAAAACATTTAGAGACTTGAACGCTGCAGGAGCCAAATAAATACTTGTTAAGTGAATAAACAGCAATAAATTTGCCAATATATCAAGACATCTGAATATGATTATACCCTGTGCTGATAATCAGACTTACAAGAACAGATACAATATGGACAGTAAGGTACTCACTGAAGTTTTCTTAAAATGGAAAGCCTGGTCACAACTATTCTCTAATATTAAAATAATTGTTACCATGATAAGTGAAATAAGCCAATCCCAAAAAACCAAAGGGCAATATTTTCTCTGATAAGGGAATGCTGATCCACAGTGGGGTGGGGTGAGGGTAGAGAAGAATGAAGGAACTCTGGATTGTATAGAGAGGATTGAGGGGAGGCAAGGGAATGTGGGGATGGGAAGGATGGTGGAATTAGATATTATTATCCAATATACATGTATGATTCCACTACCTGTGTGACTCTGCACCATGTACAGCCAGAGGAATGAGAAATTATGCTCCATTTGTGTACAACGTGTCAAAATTTATTCTGCTGTCATATATAACCAATTAGAACAAATTTTAAATTTTTTAAAAATAAAATAATGATTAAGTGAATAATGTATGTCTATGGAGCTGTAGTAAAAACGTGTCTAAAGACAGCTTCTTGGTTTGACTGAAATATTTAAAATACTAGTATACTTAATACCTTTGTGGAAGATTTCATTTCCTTCTTTTTTATTGTTAATTTTTTTTATTTTAGTTTCAATGGACTTTTACTTTATTATTTATTTATATGCAGTGCCCAGAATCAAACCCAGTACCTCACACATGCTAGGCAAGCATTCTACCATTAAGCCACAACCCCAGCCCCCTCATTTCCTTCTTTCACTAAAACAGTTGTCAACTTTAAAATTGGATGTAACCATTGCATTTTTAAAAAAAAATTTTAAGAAGCATTTAATTATTATCTTCCTTTCAAAATGTATTCTAATTGCCAATAAAAGTGTCACCCATGTGTTTGTCCTCAAATACCACAGAAGAAGGGGCTGGCATTTCCTGTGATGATTGTTCAGGGGATGAAAGAAGAAAACATAGCTTTCTGTTTTCTTAATACCATCACACAGATAACCCTGATGTACACACACCATACATACACACACACACACACACACACACACACACACAGGAAGGATGGTAGTAACCCTGTAACAAATAACACTAGTCACAGTACCTTCATAAGCTCAGATGGCTCACTTCCTTCTTCCACCACAATGAGTTGAGACCTTCCTTTTCTTTCATTATCTCGAATGCCGATGGCAACCTGGCTTGCTTTCAGACGCTCATATTTGTTGCATGAGGAACCACACCACTGGTAAATTTTCTAAAAGAAAGAGAGATCTTTTGGCCTCAAGTACATGTGAAGCACACTCAAACTTGATGGGCTACTCATTGTGATTAATTAGGAAAAACCAAAAAGGTATAAGAAAGGAAAATTAAAATTAGCTAGAGGTGAGGTACATATAATTATACATATATTTAAATCATATCATTCTGTTGGCTGTTAGTATTCTAAAGAAAGCATTTTTAATGCAAAATATAAAAACATGCCTCAGTGTTCTTTGTATATAAAATACAATAATTATAATTTATAAAAGTGAACTTATATGGAGTATTTAAATTTAATATAATAAGTCTAGCATATTTCAGAGAAGTAGTCAAGAATCTGTTAAGGCAATATACTCTTGATGGTCATAAAAACTGATATAACACTTTTGTCAAGCAATTTACTTATTTATAAATTTATTCACTCCAACTGACAAATCCAAGTTGCATATACTTGTCATGTACAATATAATGTTTTAAAATATAGAATGGCTAAATCCAAATAACTAAAATATGAAAAGCAATTTAACAGTGGTTATCAGGAGTCATAAAAAGAGTTAAAACCTTTTATCCAGTAATATCACCATCTAGAATTTATTTTAATAAATTATTCTTAGAAGAAAAAACCCACATATACAAGGATTTTCATTGATATATATCAATGAGGTATTAGAGAAACATTAAATGTTTAATAATAGGATATCAGTTATACAAATTACTATACATAGGAGAAAATTAGGTGCTTAATTATTAAAATTATATTTTAACAGAAAATATGGAAAAATATAAAGTCATTTGATATATAATAGAGATTTTAGCTACCATTTATATTGAAATACCATATATTTTATATTTGAGTACAGTATTCAGAATGTATGCAAATCCCAATGCAAAATGAGAAATACATCATCATTTTATCTATTAAATGTGGTTTAACAAAAGAAAAAAAAAGTTTAAGTTTCCCCAGCCTGGTGCGTGTAGGAATGGTCATCAGCACCCACTATTTGTGTGATATAAGCATTCACAAGCTTCTTTTGAGGGCAGTCTGGCACAGATCAAGCAATTAAATGTGTTTTGTTTTTTAATATATTTTTCAGTTGTAGTTAGACATAATACCTTTATTTTATTTATTTATTTTTATGTGGTGCTGAGGATCAAACCCAGGGCCTCGCACATGCTAGGCAAGCGCTCTACTTCTGAGCCACAACCCCAGCCCTAAATGTGTTTTTAATACTGAGAATTTCTAATAAAAATCAGGGATTTCTATGACTTTATCCTAGAGAAATATTCAAACACTGATTCTAACAACAAAGAAATGAAACGAAACAAATGCCCATCAACAGACAGAGAGCTATTAAATACCATTACATGGATACTTGTGGACTCCTCTTCAGGAAATCAAAATTGAGGAAATGTTTTAATATTGATGCAGAAAATTACTGGTATATCAGTAAGAATAAAATAAAGCTACAGAATAATACAGTTATATTTAAGTAGAAACCAAAATGTGTATTTACAGGAAAAAAAGATATTTAAGGATGAATAGTTTTAAATGATGGGGGGCATGAATATTCAAAAAGAAAGCTTCCTATATGTCACATTCATTTATTAGGTGCTTATTATGAGGTGGATGTTGGGGATAAAGAGATGACTAAAAGAATTGCAAGGAGAGATTGACTAACAGACACTTTACTAATAAATATATTTGCAAAACCCATGGTTTTCAATTTCCACCTGCCTCATTAAAGCATGGAGAGGTAGTTAGCATAGTGGTTAAATGTGAGGGAGCTTGACCTGGGCTGTCACTTTCTGGGTATGTAACTGTATGCTTGCCATTTTTAAAAAGAATAGTAAATTAGTAATGGCAAAATAAATGAGCAAGTACCCAAGCATCCAGAGAGATGGACTATTTTCTCTGATTGCTCAGTCCAGACTCATCTTTTCATTCAAAGCCAGTTTACTGTGTGCCTAAAGCCAGGGAGGTTTTTTTGTGTGTACTGGGGACACACCATTGAACAAAGTAGGCCTGAGACCGTCTCTCTAAACCCCCTATTTTGCCCTGTTTCTGACTGGCCTAATACTCTTTAAGAATAAATTGTACATTTTAGGATTTAAAACTTTTATTAAAAAATAAAATAAAAGGATTATGCCTTGTAATTCTTTTCATTCTAGAATGTGACTTAATTATTCAATATGGTCATGGTGTACTTCTTTCCTATCTCTTAAGAGAAAAGCACACTTGTATTATTTCCTCTCCAATGTCTTTTCTACATCTGGGTATTGGAACATGAAGCTCACATATGGAGACCATGTGAATATCCTGCCAAGTTTAGCAGTCATAAAGAGCAAAAAGTGGTTTTGTAGTCACTGAGCATTAAAGTACAGAGGTGTGAGCACTATCCTTAGAGATTCTCAGGTTCTGGATGACTGCGTAACTGACAGCTCTCCAGGAGACTCTAGTATCCAACCACATTAGAACCATTGCTGGTCACCCTGGGCACATATAGCAGGGAATCCACAACATCTAATTAGGTGCCCAGTAGGTCACTCTGCCAAAGAGAGCCCAGGGTCTAGGCTTAGATTCCTTTCCCTCTCTTACTTCATAGTATTTTACAAATAATTCTTTTCTCAGCAGGTCTGAGAAAGCAAACATCCAAGGATTATATTTTATATCACACTGAAATATGAACAGTACATCAGAAGTGAGCTCTAAGATTTCTCAGGCTTATTAGCAACTTTCAAAACTGACTATTTTATATGAACATCCTACAAAGGTTTATGTTCTTGATACCTTAGTTATAGAAATTACCTCTCATCTACTTCAAAGAGATTATATAAAATCCCACTAAATTTTATTAGCATCTTTAAAGTATCAGGGAAGCCTGATAAAATGTGATTAAGATGTTTTGCAGATAATGAGAATATCATAAGCATAATTATTATTTAACATAGAATTTTATAATATTCTACGGAGTCTAAAATATTTCTCACAATATTACTTTGGATTGGAAGATTTTAGTATGCATCAATTCACATTATAGAAAATATTCTTTATCATTGTTTAGAGACCACCATCTCTACCTTTAAAATAGTAAAAAACATGTAGGAAATACTCATAAAAACAGCAAAACCTTAAAAGTGAAGTTTTACTTTGAACTCAAAGATAACTAAATCATTAAACAAAGTGTTACAAAATATTTGTCACGAAAATGAATGGTTTGTGTGCTACTTATTATTTAATTATTTCTATCTTATTTTATGCTGCCATTATATACAAGTGACATATTTTCTTACTAGTCTTATTTTTCAGTGGCTAATTGACAAGAAATGCAAGAAAATAATGACTTCAATTGTAAAGTGTCAAAAGTCAGAATTGCTTAGTCACACTAAAACATCATCTTCATTTAATTAATTTAATGTAAATATAGCTATTCATTTAATGCAAATATAGCTATTCAATGGTGGCAACAGCACATTAAAACTTGCTTTAAAAAGTTTAAATAAAGGCCAGGTATGGTGGCGCACACCTGTGATCCCAGTGACTCAGGAGGCAGAGGCAGGAGGATCGTGAGTTCAAAGTCAGACTCAGTAATTTAGCAAGGCTCTAAGCAACTCAGTGAGACCCTGTTGCTAAATGAAATACAAAATAGGGCTGGGGATGTGGTTCAGTGGTCGAGTGCCCCTGAGTTCAATCCTCAATACACACCCCTTCCCAAAAGTTTTTTTTAAATAGAATTTTTAATAACTCATTAAATCTAAACAATTTCTATTCCACTATGTGTGGATCATGTGTTCGGGACTTCTTTTAACAGAGCTCTACTGTGCTGAAATAAGTATGTGGTACTATTAATAAACTGTACTACCCAACACTTACTCTATTCAGAGGCAGTTGGTCAAGACTACCTAACCAGTCAGTGCACAGGGAAACTTTGTATTCACCTGGCACCGTGCTTGAAAAAACTCTCCTACAATCCCACTTATCCTGTTTTCTAAAGGGAGTAGGCTTAAGAAGAGAAATCCTGCATAGAGCTTTAAAAAAACAACTCTGAACTAATTTGATAGGTGATAATATATCACTACAACAAAAAGTTTTCACTACAATCTAAGCTATTTTATTTGTAATATGTTCATGTAATTTAGCTGATAAGTTTTCATCAGTTTAAGTGTGCTACACACTGAAAATTGTAAAACAAACAAGGTTTTTACCTTCCAAGATCCTAAGGCATTTAACAACTCAACACCAAATGTCATATTTCTTTGAGGAAGGAATATGAAAACTCCCTGTGAATATGGAAATATCCATTTCATTTGGAATGGAGTCCACTTGAATTTTGGCAGAAAGGGGTTTGATGTACATATTAGCCAGGCATACCCTCTCGCAGAAGTTTGTGGAACTATCATTAGCTCTTACTGAACAAACGATTACAGAAAAACAAAATTACTCCGCATAATTATTGGAAAAGGAAGAAAGAAGGGCAAAAAGACGCCCTGTTACTGGCCATTAGTCTGGTCTATCAGTAACAAGACATGAAAGCAAGCAAGTGACAATTAACAGAAACCACCACATTTGAGGAGGGGAGACCTATTATTGGCCTTGAAAACCAGAGGTTTCTAAGATTTCCTTTAAACCATGTGGTCAAAATTAATAAGTGAAACATCAAAGAGCAGCCAAACATCATTTGGGGACAGGAAATAAGAGCCCAAATAAAACAATGTTCAATGACGCCCTGAAAGGGAAACAGATTTCAGAAGCTGAGTTTATAGGGGCACCAAATCAGTCCATGAGATGTCAACCCCCAACACGCCCATAGAACTCGGCACTACTGCGCTGCCTTTTCATACTTTTCCAAGTTATTCACTATAAATACCTCTAAATTTTTTTAAAAGGAGAATGGAGCCTGGGCTGCTGCTTCTTCCTTGCTTTGTACTGTGTTTAGTTTTTTCATTAGCTCTAGTTAAAAAAAAAATACAGAAATTCATGAAGATATTCCTTTTGCCTAGAGGTTCTCTAAGCTTGAAGATGTTAATGACTCGTGAGATACCTCCAAGAATCTACCTTTTTCATTTTAAAGGTTTAAAACCTGACTTCCTTAGTTTTGGGATTAGTAAATCTTGTTTTTAGTTTCCTCAAAGGCAACTGAAATCAACATCCTTCGATGACACATGTATATATTTTTTAAATTATCTCTAAATGGAAGATGAACAGTGTGATGTGCAGGGCCACTGCAGGAACCACAGACCAGAAAGGAAGAAACTGCTTCTAAACTAGGGCAAAGCAGTGGAGAGAGAGAAATCAGGGGCTAAGTAGAAGAATACAGCGGCAGGATTGGTCAACAATGCCATCTGGCCATGCACCAGAAGGACAGGGAAAAGGGAAATGACTTAGACAAATTTGGCATGGCTGCTGGTAGTGATGCCACTCGCTGGCACCAGAGAGTAGGTAAAATTATGCCCTCTGTTCTAGTCAGAGTGTTCGACAAACCAAAGGTTTAGTCATACTTTATCAAAAGCCATTTCTGCCTGCCACCTACACTGGTGACTCAGCTATATAACTGAATGACATATTCTTCATGCATATGACCCTGAATAATCCAGCACCTTTAGACATTCCCTGTACGAAAGTAGTTCTCAATATTCATTGTACATTGGAATAAACCAGGGAGGCAGGGCTTAAAACTCGCCCACACCAAAGTCCCATCCCCAAACATTAAAAATCAGTATTTTTAGGGATCACATTACAAGAACAAGAATCATTATTTTAACCTCTTGGGGCTGGGGCTGTGACTTAGTGGTACAGCACTTGCCTAGCACGTGTGAGGCACTGGGTTCGATTCTCTCAGCACCACATATAAATAAGTAAAATAACTAAACAACAGCAACAACAAAAACAAAAACTAAAAAAAAAAAAAAAAAGTTAAAAAAGAATGTTGCAGTGAGTATTCTTATGTTTATCTTAAAAAATAAAACCTCTTTCCAATGACTCTAATATGAAGCATGACTGAGAATTAAAGCAGAAATCCTAGCACCCTGCATGCTGTCTATTGCTCTCATCCATTCTCTAACCTCAAGGCATGTGCACCCCTACTCCAGTGCCCTCACTCCCCCATTGCACTTTGTCACATTTGTGAATGTGGACGTGCCTCAAGCCATTCAACAGTATCCAGAGGGCAAAGGCTGCCTGCTCTTCACCCCTACACTCCATTCACCCAGCACATACTAAGCACACAATAAATTCCTCTTGGCCATATTTTTATTGCAGGGCACTTTAAACAGATTTAAGATTAGATTTATCCTTTCTTCTTATCTTATTGCCTCAAGGTTCTTCTCTTATAAATCTAGTGTTAGGCATTACTTTGGGGGTATGGACAAAGTTATCCAGCATGAAGATATATGGTTTGCTCAGTCTTCAGTTTAAATCAAGCATTTTCAATCACAGCAGAGACAAAACTCTGAAAACTGACATGGTTTTAAATTAAAAGAAACTTGATTTTGCTAGAGAAAAGCGTTTTCTCTGGTGCAGGCAGGTGGGGGGCATGAGAAGTGAGGATGCTGTCAAAGTTTGTTTTGCATATCAAGAAGCAGAGCCTTGGCCTTGGGTGCTAGAGCAAACTGTAGGAACCACAGATTAGGCAAGAATAGAAAAATTAGGTATGACTCGTTTGTCTGGTTGAAAAACAATAAAGAGGGAGATTAAGAAAACTAGGAAACCTGACCAGAGGCAATTAATCTTTGAGAAGAGGCTCAGAACACTTTTTTTCCAAATCACTTTTTGATTTGTCATAACCAGGGTTTAAATAAGTATCTGTCAAAAGTCCATGCTTAGTCCCCAAGTATTGAAAGTGGTGGAGTCTTTAAAAGTTTAAAAGTCTTCTGGTTATATGGGGGTGTACCTTGAAGGAGATATTCAGAGTCCAGTCTTTCATCTTCCTCTCTTTTTTTCTTCCCACCTGCTGTGAGGCAAGCAGCTTCCTCTGCCACACATTTCTGCCATGATATGCTGCCTCACAACAGGCCCCAAAGCAACTGACCCAACGAAACATGGACTGAAACCTCTGAAACTGTAAGGTAAAATAAACTTTTGCTCTTTTTAATTTGATTATGTCAGGTATTTTGTTATAGTAGCACAAAACTGATCAATACATTCATAGAGTCATCCATGAGTCTGAAAATTAGAGCAGAAATGACTATGAACAGTTCTCCAGACCACAGTGAGAACATAATGTCCTATCTCTCCAGTATGGCATGAGAAAAACAAAGAGTTCCCGAGAAGAGTACAATGTGGCTCCAAGAACCAGAAAGGGTCTTGCTTTCCCTTGATGTGAGGGTATGATAACATCAGAAGACCAAACTTAGGCCAAGCCTATTCTCTAGCAAATGTCTTGAGAAAAGAGGCCAAAGCCCAAGAATGAATGGCATGGCTGAGCTTCAATGAAGACTACAGGTAAATGAAGGTAAATTAGATTCGTACTTCCATCCTCAACCTCAACCCCTATACCCAGGCCATAATATTATATAAATATCCCTAGTACCTAAGGAATAGAAAAGGTGACTAGTGGCGTAAGTCTGAATTGCTTTAAGTGGTTAACAAAATTCATCTTAATAAGACAAAAATCACTTTTATTTCCAACTCTCCTATGGTACTAGGAGCTTGTGAATAGGGCCAGGTTGAGTTACAGAAGGAAAAAGAAAATCACATTTCTGGACATAGCACTATGTGAGACTAGTATGTTTTATTCCAGATAGACACGCATTTGTTGGCTTTAAGTCTGGGCTTTACACGAGGAACAAAATGAGTGAGACACTAGGTGCATGATAGTGTGAGAAATGCTGAGAGCCAATCTCTGTTCCGTGACAATAAAGGGGTGGAATGTAGGACAGGAAAAGCAGAAGAGGAAGAGGTCAGAGAACAAACTGTGAACAAGGCGACATGGGAGTTGAGTATCGTAGCATAAGATGAGAATGGATGTTTGCTGGAGAAGGGAGTCACAGAGAGGAGAGGGTTCTGGGCAAAGGAAACCATCCTGGAGAGCAAAGGCACAGTGACTGGAGGGAATGTGTCGTGCATGGGGCACTGAGACATATCAGCAGCCATAAAGGGCATGGAAAGGACCAGAGGTGTTAGGAGGCAGAATCGACCAGGACAGCCAGTAACTGAATGTGGAACTCCCGGGAGAAATTATCAGGATGACTCCTGGATGGGAGTCTGAGGGGCTAAGTGAGTGGAGGTTCTGTTAACAAGGCAAGGACAATAAGAGGAGAATTGGTTTGAAATGTGAGTGAAGACGATGAACTTCCTTTTCTCGTTGAGTTTGAAGTTCTCATGATGAACAGAAGCCGAATATCTCATAGGCAGCCTGAAATACTGACCTTGAGCTCAGGCAAGAGGTCAGAGCTGGACTATGAAACTGAGGCTTACCAGTGGATAGTAGTGAACATTTTGGGTGAGGATGAGTTTTTTTCTTTTTTTTTTTTTTTCAGGAAAATTTATAAAGAAGAGACAGTCATTAAACCCAGACTGCTTTTAAAATATACTGGAGGGGGTGGGTAAGCCATGCAAAGAAGAAAGCAGGGCCTCAAAGGGAGGAGGACAGGAAAGCCAGGAAAGGTGAAGAGCTGAAGACAGGTAGAAGCTAGTGTCGGATGCAGCACGAGGATCAAATGGACCATTAGATCAAGATGTCCACTGGTCATTCATGCCCCATGGCAAAAATCAGTTTCCAAAGAATGGTGGGAGTGAAAGCCAGACATGTGGGTTAAAGACTGGTGAATGAGGAAGTAGAGGCTGCTTTTTCAAAGCAACATGACTGAACAGTGGGGGAGGGGTGATAGATTATAAATAGCCAGGAGAGGAGGCGAAGCTGCATGACTGACCAAACCAGTTACCAGTTAACAAGGAAACAGAACAGGCAGAATATCAGGATCAGTAACTCACGACAGGAACTCCTACTCCTATTAGACCTAATTCTTCATCAGTGGCTTACTGACATACTTTTCTCTGAGTTTACACCAGATCTCAAACCTTGAGAATATGTGCTTTTTCCATTATCATTCATATTCTGTAGTTACTGGTGCTGGGTTATCATATTTTTTGCTGTAACTTTGTTAGTTAATTTATTATTTAATTTTTTACTAATAACTTGTATCTTTCTTTAAATTAGTGGGAAAATAAGGACTCACAAACTCACCAACATTAAAATGCATATTTCAAAATTACTTTTCCAAAGGTTCAGTAAATTATGAATGGCTGAGATCCAGCCATGCCCTATACTATTTTCAGATAACACACTAAAATAACATACATAAATCATTCTTTAAAACAATCATGATTTTCTTAACCTTCACACTGATTAAACTGATAATTTTACAGTCTCATACCTCAGGGTGAGGGGGTGAGAGGGAATCTCTACTGTAGTCTAAAACCCTACAAGAGAGCAAATGTTTGTAAGGCATATGAAAAAAGCATAGTGGGGCTGGGGATGTGGCTCAAGCGGTAGCGCACTTAACTGGCATGCGTTCGGCCCGGGTTCAATCCTCAGCACCACAAACAAACAAAAATGTTGTGTCTGCCGAAAACTAAAATAAATAAATATTAAAATTCTCTCTCTCTCTCTTTAAAAAAAAAAAGAAAAAAGCATAGTAATCATGACCATTTGTCATAAAAGCTGACATCCTTAAACATTCTCAAAATGTGGAATTTAAATTATACCTATAATCTTAGTTTTGGGTCAGCTGGTTTGAGCTGGGTGATGGCTTTGAACATTTAATTAATCTATATTTTTCATACCTGGGTAATAAAACAAGTTAACAGTTAACAAGGAAACATAACATGCAGAATATCATAACCAATATGCATAGGCTCCATTTTGTGTCCCCTGATGCAGAAGGTGGTCTTTAAATAATCAACTCAATGACTGTTAAAATATTATAGTTCAGAAAATTGTTGTTCCTTATACTTCTTTGTTTACTGTGGCAAAATCCAAAAATAAAATTATTGATAATCACAAGATCTTATCACCAGTTAGAAACTTTTGGCAACGTATCGGCCCGCTAAAAGTTAATAATGTGGGCATTTCTTCCAGTGTAATAGGTATCCAGGGCTTGATTCCTATCAGGGTTTCTATCCCTTTAGAGTATAGGAAACTTCCATGACATAAGAAACAACTAAACACAAAAACTTTGGTAACAAAATCATTCCAAATATCTCTTCTACAAGGTCTGCAAGGAGAAAAGCTGAGTTATTAAATATAATTAATTATATAAAGATAATTTACTATTAAATAAATGAATGCCCTTGAACCTTATAATAAAGACTGTCTCTTTATATGAGCCTGGATTTGTGGGTCATTACTCCCACAAGTTGAAACTACCTATGGGAAGAGAGATGTGTCACTAGAACCACAAGCCACCTACCACAACATCCAATTATTTGTCCCATGTGGAAATTCAATATTTGTGGTACAAAATAATCAATGATTTAATGAATTCTTCGACTTTCAATAGAATCTCCACCAAATTAGGTATCATCAATTCCTAATTCAGCAAATTCTGAAATTCTGTTATCCCAAGCCATCTAAAATATATCTAGTTTACTTGGATAGTGAAGAGAATATGATCTAGGGCTAGAACAACCCAGGTCCCTACCCAAGTCAACCCTTAGCTGCTATGAATGCGAGTGCCTTGCACACATCTTCACAGACTTCGGTTTCCCTTTCAAAACTGAAATGATAACTGCCATTTCCCAGATGTGACTGTGCATCAGTTGAGTCTGAATCACAGTCAGCTAAGGCCAAAAGTAGCATTAAAAACCAGATTTAAGAGGTTAAAAAAAAAATGAGGAAACAAAGTCTCCAGAGGTTAATGATTTGCCCAAGATCAAATCATAGAGAGTTGGAAAGCTGAATTGGAAGCTATTCATGATAATTAAATAGATTATTGCATTTGTATAATAATTGCATTAGACATAAAAAGGTTTTTAGGAAAGAATTACTTTCAATCAATATCAGTGATAAATTCCATTATCATTGGAAAGTGTCCCATTTGTTTAGAGATCTTAGAAATTACCCATTCAGATATCCACCTGTAAAGGATGAGAACATCAGAGCACAGTAACTTAAATGAGAACTGAGGTCTCATCTTTTTTTAAATGTCATTTTATATGTAAAAACATTCCATAAATTATAAAAGGCTTTAAAATGTAAGTGGTATAAATAGAAGTTAAGATAAATAATTACTGTGCATAGCTTTTGAAAGACTGCTGTAATTAATTGCTTTGGAATTATGTGGGTTACTGATACTTGTGGCCATTTTTTTTGCATTATTTATTTTTGGTGTGAGATAATAAAAGAGTAGGATAGTAGGCTGTTTTTGTCTAGATCTGAAGATCAGGACTAAGATGATTAATTAGTTTTTGAAGTTGAAAAGGACTTTCTCCTGAAATTTAATGTAGGATTCAGGGCAAAAGTACTGTCATTTTACAGAGTAGGTGTCTAAATACAACACTGAGAATTATAGTCTGCCATAAATATTATTGAGAGCTCAAAGGTACATAAAATCTGGTATGACCCTAGCAGTAATAAAACTACAGATGCATTCTAACTTAAGGAAATTGATGACATTTATACCTTGGGAGTATTTTTTATTTATAAAATTAACACATGTCTGTACTCTTGCCAGATTCAAACTGGTTAATTAGAACTTGACCAGAGAGCTCCATTTGGAGCCTCTTTAGGGTCCCTCGTCTATGCATACTGAATAAATTCCTTTGGCTTCTGTCTGTTGCTTTATCCCAAAATACTTCCCAAGGAGATGCAGTAAATTAAAATAAGAATCAGATATACCTAGAGTCAAATTCTTGCTTTACCATTTACTGGCTGTGCACCCTTGAGCAAGATCCACAGACAGTCCAAACCTCAAGTAACTGAAGAAATACAGGCTAAGTCAGAACTCCATATAATGTTTGGTCCCACAATTTAAGACCAGACTATGAGAATGTTGATGTGACTGGTGCTGAGAATGCTGACCACAAGGAGAAAGAGAGGAAATCATAGACAGGCTCCAAGCTTCTCTGTGTTGCCTTGGCAACATTGATTTTCAGTGGTAAGGAATGCCCTTTAGAAACCTTACAAAGTTTTGAAGACACATTTCAATCCTATCTACTAGAGTCTAATATAAGCCATTGAATAATACTTCTTCCCCATGATGAAAATGATTAATAAGTATCCTTGACACTAGACGGGCCCCTCTTCCTGGAAGAAAATATGTTGGATGCCATTGAACATGCCAAGAAGATACCTATTATTTGTGCCTGTTCCTTTTCTTCTAGTAACCCTAAGGTATTTGAAAGCATGAAAGAGTATGGTGTGTATGTGTTTGTGTATGTATGTATACATGTTAAAACGGTCCTCCAAAATTCTTCAGCAGGCTGTTTAGTCACCTATCCCCAGTTTAAATTCTAGAACCTTCAATTGCTTAGGGAATCATTCCTCCCTACCCCCCCCCCCACAAGCCACATTTTCCCACACAATTAAAGACAAAAATAATTACTGGAAGCTCTGTTCAGAATGAAGGGGAAATGTAATCAAAAATTATTCAATTTCTCTTCTATGGTAGGAAGAACTAAATCACTTTTGTAAACCTACCAAAGAACATAAAAACTTTGAAGTTTCACTTTATGTGCCATTTAAATATTTGCCCATTACACATACGATCGCATCTCACGTAAACATGACCTCTTTCCAATCATGTACAAAAAGTGATTATTTCCAATGACATGTACATCCGATGTGATCTAAAGACAGTTTGCTTCCCTGTAGATGTCTGTGTGTGTACATGAAACTTACTGCGCCCAGGTCGATGATGAAGCAGTCGCCCTTGTTGAAACTGTTCCAGCTGAGGGGAACTTCTGTGGCCCTGACCACTCTCCGGCCCTTCACGTGCAGGAGCCTCTCCGCTGACAGGTCGTTGGTAAGAACGTGATTTAGTCCAGATGCCACACCTCCAGCCTGATCAGTGGGAGGAAGACACAACACAAAACAGAGAAAAGTGGTGAGGCTGCTAACTAGTCAGGGCAAGGCATAAGACCACTGGTGTTTGTGCCCACCTGTGCCTGAAGGACCAGGAGAAAATAGCCACATAAGTCCATGTAAAGAGTTAAATAAGGAGAGAGTTCCTTGGTAAATCAACAGGTTTGTTTGTTGGTTTGCTCTGTTTGTTCTTCCTGTTTTAGAAACTCTATTTAAAAACCACAAGTATTTACTGAGAACCTTCAGGGAAGAAAACCCCAGATGCATTAACTAAAAGAAAGGGTGGTAGTTCTTGTCCCTCAGGAATGAGTGATTCCCAAATCATTAATCAGTGAAAAGGCAAAATAATAATAATAATAATAATAATAATACTTGAAGGAAGAAGGCAACAGAAGGCTGGAAAAGTCAGAGGGAACAGGCACAGATGACAGTGGCAGAGAACAAGTACCCCACATTAGGACATGGTTGCAGTTAGGACGGAGAAGGGGAGTAGGATCCAGCCAGGGATGTGCTGCTTCTATGCAGAGAGCATCCTTGTTTTTATGTTAAAATATCAAAGATCTTCTTCATTTTCTGGCAAAGAAAGCTTATCCAATATGCTAAGACTGAATATTTTTACCTTAAGTTAGGAGAGATACACTATCTGATTGCACATCCCCAACCAAAACAAAACAACAGGACACCACTGGATTTGGGAGATGCTAAAGAAAAAAACTTATACTGTATCAACTACATCTTCTTGCATTATTCACAATCATCATTTCATTTACCTTTTTATTTTTTAATTAAATGTTAGGAACCATATTTACTTCCAGAATTAATTATGAAGTAATGTGCATAATTAAGAGGCATCATAAACGATAGATTGCAGACTTCCCACAATAGTCAAAAAAAATTGGCTATATTAAGTAATCTATAGAAGAGTCTAATTTTCAAATTTATCATATAAACATATACAGTAAATCCAAAATAAGGGACTAAGTTGCATATGTAGTCACTGGCATATTCTTTAAATTTACATATACTTTAAATTTCTACCATTCTCCAAGAATAGGCCCTCATAAATAGAAAAGTTTTATTGGAATAGGTTAAATGTTGAGTCAGGACAATTATAACCTCAAATTTTTTTAAAAAATCATAATATCCTAGTCCCTAATTTTGCAAGATTGTAACATTTCTTGACTGAATAAATTAAGTGTTATATAACAAAATAAATACAAGTTTTCACCTACACATTATTGTTTATGGCCATTTTGGTTTTTTAAATAATAAAATTCATTGTGACCTAAGTTTAAAAAATAGAAAAGAATACTATGATCTGAAAAAAAAAATGTTATAAAATATAGAGCAGACTTAGACTGAGAATACACCCATAATATTCAGGCTAAACTCAGGGTGAATCATAAGTGATGTGTAATCTAAAAATTTGCTATTATTTTTAAAAATAATCTTGTCTCTAATATTTAATGCTACAAAGGCACAAAGGAAAAAATCATGCCATATATATATATATATATATATATATATATATATATATAATCTGTGTCAGACAGTAATTCCATGAATACTGCTTGAATTAATGCTAGAAACTTCCAATCCTTTTCTGCTTTCATGAGTCAAAATTAAAGCAGAGTGGATGACCCTCCATATCAATGGTACCATAAACACAGGTTTGCCAGCTGACAGATGTCTGATGGTCCCTGTTTACAATCATGGCTGAGAGTGGCATCTTGCTGAGCTTGAGAAAAGTATGTTAATCAGAAATTTAATAAAAGGGAGCAGTGGTAAGTAATAGGCCTCTATAACACGTTCCCAGGCTCCCAAAAGACCTCAGCAAGAAATGACACAAGTCAACAAAATGAGACGGGAAGATGATCTTAGCATTTTCTAACTCAATTTACATTGCATATAGCAACTTCATATGATTTCTGTAGCCTAGGTAATGGCAGACTTTGTCAAGTTTTACCCAGTCCAAATAAACAATAAACTTTTCCAGAAGGTAGTCTTCAATTAAAAGTTTTTCCTGGCATATGAATCATTGGCTTATTTTGAGAGCATCCTAGTATAATGATTACTAGCTTTTAAGCACTGAAGTCACATGGTCACACAGGCACATACTAGATACAAAACCTTGGTAAGCCTCTTTGAGCTTTGCTTTATCTTAAAAGGGAAGTTATAATAGAAACTGTACCATATAAAAATTTATATTAAATTAGACAATATACAAAAAATGATTAACCTATTCCTGTAGCTTGCAACTAATAATGGGATGAAATTCAGCGTGACATAACTATCTTCTAGGTGGTTATCTCTGCTTCCACATTTCCTATCAAGTATTGCTGCAACTGCATATATTCCACATGTACAATGTCACTACTGATAAAATAGTCAACTGCTTTTCTTGCTGATAAATTTGACCTCCATTTGCAGACATCCTCTTTCTGAAAAATGCTAATCTGTGGTGGCTTGAATTATTAGAAGCTAAGTATCCTATAACTATAAAATTACTTTTATCAGGTCTACTTTTGAATATATATCCAGAAGTTTTATTTTCCAATGTCAATGGCCAATAGGACTAATAATGTCCTAAATCTTTATTGATTATGTATTGTTTAGATGTTTTATTATTTAATTTAATCTTTAATCCTTACAACACCTGGATGAGGAAGCTGTTATTATGCCCATTGTACATTCAAGGGAATCTAAGACAGAAACCTTAAGTGTTTGCCCTAAGGCAAACAAGTCATTTGGAAGAAATGGGTTCACAACTAAGACAATGCTACAGCACCTGCTCTTAGTAACTACAAGTCCTTGCTTATTTCAAAAGTTGGGTTCATTAACATGATGGAAGTTTCAGAATCATTTGACATAAACTAGAGGAACTCATATGAATTAAATAAAATGGATGTAATAGTCTCACTTTTGGAGTCATTTTGAAATAATGATTTCAAAAGAGATAAAAGAACTTACAAATATGTAAAGAAGAACTCAAACTATCACTATTTGCTGATGACATGATTCTATATCTAGAAGATCCAAAAATTCCAATAGAAAACTTCTAGAACTAATAAATGAATTCATCAAAGTAGCAGGATATAAAATCAACACCCATAAATCAAATGCATTCCTATATATCAGCGATGAATCCACTGAAAGAGAAATTAGGAAAACTACCCCATTTACAATAGCCTCAAAAATAAAATACCTACAAATCCACCTAACAAAAGAGGTGAAAGAACTCTAAAATGAAAACTACAGAACACTAAAGAAAGAAATTGAAGAAAACCTCAGAAGATGGAAAGATCTCTTATGCTCCTGGATAGGCAGAATGAATATTGTCAAAATGGCCACACTACCAAAAGCACTATACAAATTTAATGCAATTCCTAATAAAATCTAAAATCCCAATGACATTCTTCATAGAATTAGAAAAGGCAATCATAAAATTTATTTGGAAAATAAGAGACCCAGGATAGCTAAAGCAAGAAAAGTGAAGCAGGAGGCATCACAATATCAGACCTTAAACTATACTACAAGTAACAAAAATAGCATGGTATTGGCACCAAAATAGACTTGTAGACCAATGGTACTACAGAATAGAGGACACAGAGACAAATCCACATAAATACAGTTATGTCATACTAGACAAAGGTGCCAAAAACATTCACTGGAGAAAAGATAGCCTATTCAACAAATGATGCTGGCAAAACTGTAAATCCATATGTAGCAAAATGACATTAAGCCTCTATATCTCACCCTGCACAAAAATCAACTCAAAGTGGACCAAAGACTTAGGTACCAGAACCTGTACCTAACAGAAGAAAAAGTAGGCCCAAATTTTCACCGTGTCGACCTAGGATCTGACTTCCTTAGCAAGACTCCTAAAGCGCAAGAAGTAAAATCAAGGATCAATAAATAGGATGGATTCAACTTCACGAACACTTAAAGAATGGAGCTTTCACAGTAAATTTAAATAAGGAGGGAGAGACAGGTTTTAAAAATCAAACCACTACACTAGTATGGCAATATGTAAATCAATGGATGTGTAACTGATGTGATTCTGCAATCTGTATACGGGGTAAAAATGGGAGTTCATAACCCACTTGAATCAAAGTGTGAAATATGATATATCAAGAACTATGTAATGTTTTGAACAACCAACAATAAAAATTTAAAAAAAAATAGGATGGATTCAAATCAAAAAGCTTCTTCCCAGCAAAGGAAACAATAATGTGAGGAGAGAGCCTACAGATCAGGAGAAAATCTTTACCACATACACCTCCAATAAAGCATTAATCTCTAGGATATATAAAGAACTCAAAAAATTTAACACCAAAAAACAAATAACCCAATCAGTAAATGGGCTAAGGACCTGAAAAGACACTTCACAGAAGAAGAAACACAAATGATCAACAAATATATGAAAAAGTGTTCAACAATTAAAGAAAAGCAAATCAAAACTACTGTAAGATTTTATTTCACTCCTATCAGAATGGCAAACATCAAGAATACCAGCAATAATAAATGTTGGCAAGGATGTGGGAAAAAAGGTACATTCATACATTGCTGGTGGGACTACAAATTGGTGCAACCACTATAGAAAGTAGTATGAAGATTCCTCAGAAAACTTGGAATGGAAACACTACAACCCAGCTATCCCACTCCTTGGTTTATACCCAAAGGACTTAAAATCAGCATAAGATAGTAATGCAGACACGTCAATGTTTATAGCAGCTCAATTAACAATAGCTAAACTATGGAACCAACCTGGGTGTCCCTCAACAGATTAATGGATAAAGAAACTGTGGTATATATACACAATGGATTATTACTCAGCTTTAAAGAAGAATAAAATTATGGCATTTGCTGGTAAATGAATGGAGTTGGAGAATATCATGCTAAGCAAAATAAGCCAATCCCAAAGAACCAAAGGCCGAATGTTTTCTCTAATATGCAGATGCTAATTCACAATAAGGCAGGGGTGGGGGGGGTACTAGAGAAGAATAGCATTACCTTAGATTAGGTGGAGGGAAATGAAGGGAGGGGAGGGGAGGGGATGTGGGGATAGGAAAGATAGTAGAATGAGACAGACGTTATTACTGTATATATATATTATATTGGTCATGCAGTTATATATATATAACTGCATGACCAATATAATTCTACAGCATGTACACTCAGAAAAATGAGAAATTATATCCCATCTATGTATGATATATCAGAGTACATAAATGCATTCTTCTGTCATGTATAACTAATTAAAACAAATTAAAAAATTATAATCCAAAAAAAGAGATAAAAGAACTTATAGTTGTTTTTTTACTCATTTCAATGGTATCACAAATATTCAACAGGCTTTGATCAGGTAAAGGTAAAAATAAACCTGGCATCTTAATATGCAAATTAATATATATTCAAATATCCAGTTTAGCTCTGAGGTTTCAGGTCTTCACCAGGGGGATATTCTCAGTGGTGGGCAATAATGGGGTATACAAAGCACCTGGTGGACCATATATTTTTTATGAAAAGATTTATGTCTGGGAAGGGTTTTATGCTTTGAATATGAAATGTCCTCCAAAGACTCGTATGTTGAAAGCTTGTTCCCCAATGCACCAATGTTGCAGGGGGCCTTTGGAAAGTGATTGGATCATGTAGGCTCTGACCCCATCCATGGATTAAACCACTGATGGATTAATAATTTGATGGTATTATGGGAAGTGGTGGAAATTTTAGGAGATGGGATCTAGTTGGAAGAAGCAGATCACCAGGGCCAGGTCCTAGAAGGGTGTCTCTTGTCCCCAGCTCTTTCAACATCCTCTCTCTCTCTCTCTCTCTCTCTCTCTCTCTCTCGCCCGACCCCCCCTCTGCTTTCTGGCAGCCATGAGCTGGGCAGCTGTCTTCCCCTACAAAGCAATGAATGGACTGAAACCTCGTAAACTGTGAGCTAAAATAAATCTTTCCTCCTCTAAGTTGTTTTTCATGGGTATTTAGTCACAATAAAGGAAAAGCTGACGGATACAGAGGATACTTCTCATACTTTAACTGAACAGGCATTTATAGAAGAAATAGGAAAATGGGGAAGTGTAACTAGTCTGTAAAGGTCACTGGGAAATTTTCAGGAAAAACCCATAATGAAGGGGACAGAACTACTTATTGATTTTTGTTTGTTTCAGAAATAAAGCAAACTGATATTTCAAGCCAATACATATACATTATTGGGGTTCATGTGTAAGCATGTGTATCTGAGTCTGTGTGGCTAACCTCAGATATTTTCAGCTCAGTGGTTTCATTTTTATATCTAAGATTGAACCACAACACTGGGGGAATATGTGTCATTCTTTGCAGTAACTGAAATTATAATTGCTATAAATACTGTATAAGTTGTTCCAGAACAATTCAGGTTCTGAAGGCTTGGATTACTTGCACCAAATTCAGAGATTCTCCAGAAGAGCAAAAATGAAAACTGTTACAATGCAAGTTACCAATATTTAATTATTGAAATAACTTTACAAAATATTAAAGAGCTCTCTTGTCAAGATGCAACCAAAAGATCTCCTTAAAAATTAACCTCTCAAAATAAATTTAGTCCATTCCACAAACATTTACTGAGCACCTATTATGTGACTGTCAGGTAGTAGGACTATATCTGTGAACAAAATAGATTAAAAGAAAAAAAACTGCCTTCAATGAATTTTCATTTCATGAAGACATGAGGTATGCATGAATAGGAGGAGAAACTGAAACTGTCGTTAAGGAAACTGAGAGAGGTGCTTACCTTATACTTCAGACCTCCTTTGAAATAGCCAACAAAGTCAGTAGACTCGTAGCCTTGCAATTCTCTGCTCTGTACTGGCTTGCCCCCCAAATAGTCATCCATCTGCACAGTGAAGATGGCAGCTGCTGTGCTCTCGTCCTGCGAGCACTCCTTTCCTGGAAGCAGCAAATGACAGCATCTCAATTATCATGCAAGAAAAAGCATTACAGCAGACTTTTTTCCTTTTTTTTTCTTTTGATTGAACCCAGGGGTGCTTTACTACTGAACATCCTCAGCCCTTTTTATTTTTGATTTAGAGACAGAAGCTCCATAAGTTGCTAAGGCTGGGCTTGAACTTTTGTCCTTCCAGCCTCAGCCTCCCAAGTTGTTGGCACTGCAGGTGTGTGCTACCACGCGCAGCTATGACAGACTTTCTGATGTGAAGAAAGTCAGAAACCTTTCTTCCAGTTGTATGTCAATGAGACAGTCATCTGCAGAAAGATCTTTAAGTAGATATATCAACTACAAACTTAATTTTGCTCCTGCTTTTTTCCAATGCCTTTGAATAGTTTTAAAAGAAAACACTGCCATCTGAATATGTTTGAGAAAATACAACAATATACTCCAATGAGATTTAAGAAAGCATTCATTTGGTACAGTCAAGAAGATATTGGTAGGAAAACTTTCTGCAATTTATTTAGCCTTTAATAGCATCAAACTCCAGGCTTCCAATAGGTCAATATGTTAATTGTGAAGAATATGAACATCATGGGACATAATGAAATAACTTCGGGAAATAGAGTGGTTTTAAAAACAAGGAAAAAAAAATAAAGTAACTGGACCTTACACCTATTTTTGAGTCTGTGTCCTCATTTCACTATCTTGTTACTTCTGTTTGTATGAAGTGATCAATCTCTGAAGGAAAAGACAGATTAAAGGATCTTGCATGCTAACATTTATTAAATGTTCATGTACTTGATATTGTCCCAGAAATTTAGCAAAAATGTACACATAATTTTCTCTAATACTGAGCCCATCCAAGCAACCTCGCTGAGATCAAAATGAAAATTTCTAAGAGTCAATGCCTGCAATGTATTTACTGATCAGGGCCAAGACAATTCCAAGAGGAATACAAATTCTATGTTTAAAAGAAATACTTCAAAACACTTACATATGAGTTGTATGAAAATCATAAGTGATTACAGAAATAACAACTAAATTGATGTATTTATAGCATCCTTACTATAAGACAGGCACTGTATTACCATCTTACATAAATGATCTTCAACCCATCTTCTCCATGTTTCAAGGGAGGAAATGGAGGCTTAGAGAGGGTGAGTAAATTTTGTGAGGTCACAAAGTGATCTTTGGCAGAAGAGGACCCAGAGAGGTTTGTGTACCCAAAGCACAGGCTATTAGGAAGTACATCAGAGGATATGTTTCTGCACAGGGTCAATACTGCAGCATATAACACAGGCAATGACTTTCTCAATAATACCCCTAAAGCTCAAGAAATAATGCCAAGAGTTAATATATGGGAAGGCATCAAGTTAAAAAGCTTCTTCACAGCAAAGGAAACAAGAATGTGAAGAAAGATCTTACAGAATGAGAGAAAAATCTTTGCTAGTTCTTCTTGTGGCAGAGGATTAATATACAAAATATATAAAGAACTCAAAAAACTTATGACCAAAAAGAAAACAAGTAACCCAATTAGTAAATGGGTAAATGAACTAAACAGATACTTTTCAAAAGAAGAAAAAAAAAATGACCAACAAATACATGAAAAAAATTTTCAACATCATTAGCCATTAGGGAAATGTAAATCAAAACTACACTGAGATTTCATCTCACCCTAGTCAAAATGGCAGTCATCAAGAATACAAACTATAATAAGTGCTGGAGAGGACGTGGAGAAAAAGGAACTATACCTTTACACTGTTGGTTGAATTGTAAATTAGTACGACCACAATGGAAATCAGTATGGAGGTTTCTCAAAAGACTAGGAATGGAACCACCATATGACCCAGCTATACCACTCCTCAGTATTTATCCTAAAGAATTAAAGCCATCATACTGTAATGATACATGCATACCCAGGTTTATAGCAGCACAACTCACAATGGCCAAACTATGGAACCAGCCTAGGTGTCCATCAACAAACAAATGGATAAAGAAAATATGGAATACACACACACACACACACACACACACACACACTCACAATGGAGTTTTATTCAGCCATAAAGGAAAATGAGATCATGTCATTTGCAGGAAAATAGATGGAACTTAAGACCAATATGCTAAGCAAAATAAGTCAAACTCAGAAGGTCAAAGGTCATATGTTTTCTCTCATATATGGAAGCTAGAGAGGAAAAGGGAAAAGAAAGGTGGGAGGGATCACATGAAAACCAAAGGGAGATCAGCTGAATAGAAAGGGACCAGAGAGGGATGAGAAAAGAGAAAAGGATAACACTGGGGAATGACATTGGCCAAATTATACTGTTATATTGTGCACATGTACAAATATGTAACAACCATTTCAACTATGCACCAGTAAAAAATGTAGGAAAAAAAAAGGTATGTTTTTTACATTCTGATTCTCATTAAGTAGTAAAATTTTGGGGTGACTAGCATATATTAATTTCTCCCATGGATAACCAATGCATAAAAATTTAGTAGCCTCCACAATATAATAGTTCAACTGATCACCTCAGTTGAAAGTATTCACCAAAACTGAAAAAAGGAAATCAGTCAGCTATTTAAAATAGAAAGAAACAATTTCTTTACAATTTCCCCTCTCAAGCTTGAAGTCAACCTGTGTAGTAGGATATTCTCAAGAAAAAAATTCAGCAGCTAGAAGAGTACTTGACATTAACAATTTTGTGAATGGTCTGTGGTCAAACGTAGATATTTGATACACATAAAAAAACATGTAGGGCTGGGGTTGGGGCTCAGTGGTAGAGTGCTCACCTAGCACATGTGAGGCACTGGATTCGATCCTCAACACCACATAAAGATACATAAATAAAGGTATTGTGTCCATCTACAACCAAAAAATATTTTAAAAACACACACACATACACACACGTAGTTTTCCATCTCTGAGAATAATAGTAAAGATATACATGTAGATTTTGTACACAGATGCTTTAAGAAACTTAAAATTAAATATCCAAGGTGCTAAGGATTATATACTCAGCATAAATATTCTTACCTGACTACAAGTTGAAACCTGAATCTCTTTCGGTAGATGTAAATGGACAGGCATGAAGTTAACGAATGAACAGGAAATTAGTTAATTAAATTATGTTCTCATTTGCTGATGTTTATATAGTGTGCTAAACCAGGGAAAATCAGTACGAATAAGCCAGAGACCTTTCCTGAAAGAGGTTGAATAGTCTTAACAAAGCCAATATCAGTCTTTGAATGTGAAAACTGGCATAAATTCTATTACCATGAAATCCTAGCAAGTGTTCAGAAACAGGAATTTTGTATATGAATTCTACTTATAACTTCAATTGATTTTTCCCTTGTGAATTCTACATATAACTTCATTTGTTTTTTTCCTTAAACTGATTTACTTATGTATGTTATGTTGTGTTACATTATTTTTTATATTTTGATACATTATTTATATATGTAGTAAACCTCTAAAATTTTTTTATGAATGAAACAGACTAAATAAAAGAGAGGTTTAAAAACTGGGTTAATACAACATTCATGATTTTTAAAAAATGCATGCCATATTAGGAACAGGTGAGAACATACTCAACTTGATAAATAACACTGCAAAAGACGTAAAGCTGATATAATATTTAAAGGTGAAGACTGAATGCCTTCCACATAAAATCAAGAACAAGGTAAGGATGTCCACTCTCACCACTCTTATTCACAGGAAATTCTAACCACATAAGGTAAGAAAAAGAACCAAAAGACATAAAAATGGAAATGAAGAAATTTAAAAGAAACAAAAGGACTGTTTAGACAGTAAATTCTAAGGAATCTGCAGAAGCCCTCCTGGAATAATAAGTGCATTCACAAGATAGAAGAATACAATGTAAGTCGAAAACAAAAGTCAGTCACATTTCTATATAGAAACAATGAAAATTAAGAAACTGAAATATAAAACATAATGTCACTTACAATCAATTACTCCAAAGAAACTGTAGTATGTAAACCTATTTGATAAAACATGTATGGGAACTGTATGCTGAAAAATTTTTGTGAAAATGGTGGTGAAAAAAAATCAAGGAGGACCTAAACAAATGTAAACCCATGGAAGACTCAATGTAATAAAGATGTCCATTCTCCCAGAATTAATCTACAGGCCTAATGTATCTTCACCAAAATCACAGTAAGGTTTATGATAACATATATAAACTTATTATAAAAGTTTTGGGGGGAGGCTGGGGTTGTGGAACAGTGGTAGAGTGCTTGCCTAGTATGTGTGAGGCACTGGGTTCAATTCTCAGCACCATAAATAAATAAATAAATAAATAAAATAAAGGTTCATTAACATCTAAAAAACCACTTTTTAAAAAAAAAATTTTAAAAAGGCTTTTTTAAAAGTTTCCATTTTTATGGAAAGGGAGTGGCCCTAGCATAGCTAAAATAACCTCAATAAAGAAGCCTAAGGCAGGAGGAAGTAATTATTCATGAGGAATCACTCTACCAGGATTAAAGTCTACCATCAGCTGCAGTAGTGAATACAGTGTGGTATTGGTAAACAGGCTGTTGCCCCTAATAGCAACACTTTGTAAAACTGTAGAATGGTTTAGTTTTCTATAGTATACTGAAGTATTAAGTGTATGACTACAGTACTGCACAGAATATCACTACCAAGATATTCATGTTTATATAATCCACCATTTTTTTAATTTCCCCAGTTTTACTTGTACTCACTGATGTGTTTGTGTGCATTTAGCTCTATATAACTTTATCACATATGAAATTTATATAGCTGCCTCACAGTCAGGATCCCATAGAGTTCAGTTACGAAAAGATACCTCGTGCTGCCCCTTAATTACTCCATCCATCTCTTGCCTGCATCATCCACTCCCTACTCTATATCTAACCTCTGACAACAGCAAATCTGAAATTTTCTCATTTCAGAATGTTTTATACATAGACTCATATAAGACAGAACCTTTCTGCATTTTTAAAAATAGCATAATTCCATGGAGATTCATCAGAGTTGCTGTGTATATCAGTAGTTTATTCCTCCAACCTATGTATCTGTCAATAGATGAATGGAAAAAGAAAATGTGGTATGTAGACCACACATGGAGCTTTACTAAGTCATAAAGAAGAATGAAATGATGTCATTTGCAGGAAAACAGATAGAATTGGAAAAACATCACACAAAGTGAAATAAGCCAGCCTCAGAGAGTCAAGGATTGAATGTTTTCTTTCATATGAGGAAGCTAGAGAGAGAGAGAGAAAGAAAGAAAGAAATTCAAAAAGTGGGAAAGAATCTCACAAAAATAGAAGGGAGACAAATAGAGCAGAGACAGAAAGAGGAGAGGAGCACATAGGAAAGTATTGAGGAATGAAAGCTACCAAATTATACTATGTCTACGTATTCTAATGAATATACCACAATGAATCCTCTGCATATATACCTATATGTAATTATAATGCACTAATTAAAATAACAATAATAGAAGGGAGATCAGTAGATTAAAGCAAGTGGATGGTAGAGGGAGAATGGGAAGTTACTGGGAAATAAGATTGATCAGATTATGTTATGTGCATGTACAATTATGGCATAATGAATCCCACTATTATGTATAATTATAATGTTCCAACAAAAAGTTTTGAAATAATTTATTCCTTTTTATTGGTTTAGATATATCACAACTTGTTTAACCAATTACCTATTGAAGGTCTGGCTGATTCCAGTTTTTGGCTATTCAAATAAAATAAAGCTGCTATGGGTATTCATTTTTTTTTTTCTTCTTGCTCTGGGCATTCATGTATAGGTTTTTGCATGAAAATAAATTTTCATTCCCCCCAGAATAAATGCTCATGAATGCAACTGCTGGGTCATGTGGTAGTTGCTTGTTTTGTTGAGAAACTGCCAAACTCTTTTCCAGAGTGCTATACCACTTTACTTTTACCGCCCCTTTTTTATTGTATAAGTTCTATGTATTGCATATTGTGATCCAATCCTTTTCATTCCCATTGCTTTGCACAAGGCCTAGCACAGACTAGTTATAAGACAAGTGTATGTTACTTTGAAATATATTTAAGTGAAGTTTAAAACCAGACCTTCAATAGGTAATTGGTTAAACAAGTTGTAATATATCTATACCAATAAAAAGGAACAAGTTATTTCAAAAATTTTTGTTGGTTCATTACAATTATACATAATAGTGGGATTCATTATGCCATAATTGTATATGCACATAACATAATCTGACCAATCTGATCTAAGGAGAAAAGGTGAGGGAAAGTATGAGTACCACAGGTTGAGGATGTGACGGGGGCAGCTTTACCACCAAGCCTTGCTCATTGACTTGTTGTCACAAGGGACTAGACACAGAAGGTGGATGCACCTGCTAGGTCCAAAGTTGAAATGTTTAAGAAAGACTAATTCAAAAATTTGTAAGTTGCATGCAACAATTTCTTACTTTCCTTTAAGCATATAATGGTAATATAAGGTGGTACGTGAAATAATCTGAGATGCCATGGTGTTATGGAAACACGGAGAGACACCTGGAGGGATGCCCCTCCCTCTGTCCTCCATCATGTTAGGTCTCACTTCTTGCTTTCCCTTTTCTTCCTCCTACTTGACCTGTTTCTCATCGCTATACTGTGTGCCTTTTCCATCCTCGTTTGACTTTAGCTTCATTCCTTTTCCTTCCAATTGATTTCCCAATTTCCTTTAATCACACCTTCTTTCCCCCTGAACTTTCAGCTCTCTCACCTGGAGCTTTCTCTTGGTTTGTCTCTCTGATCAATCCTCATGAATTTACCTTAATTTAGGTCTTAGACTCTTAGATGGGTGCAGTTTGCTTAGTATTAGGGGAGAAAAGCTGCTGGAAAATTCCCTCTGACCCTCTTGTTGCGTACTTTACTCTAAGCTTTTCTACCTCCCCACAATTTTCTCTTGGCAAAAAGAGAGAGGGGAAAGGAAGAAATGGCACACAGCAAGAACTCTGCCACGAAGCTACTTCCTCAGCCCTTTTTTTAAATTTTATTTTTGAGATAGGGTCTCACTAAATTCCCTAGGCTTGAATTTGGGATCCTCCTGCCTCAGCCTACTGAGTAACTGGTATTACAGGCATGTGCCATCACAGAGGGCTTCTATTATGAAACTAAATGCATGACTGAGAATTAAATCCTACAAAATGGAAGTGGTTAAGGAAGGGAATATTTGGATAAGAAAGGAATTAAAACCTTGTGCTCAAAACCCACTTGCCAACTTCTGACAAAGCCAAACTTAACTGCCATGCACAGCAAGATGTGGAGTTCTTTTGCATTTTAATTCACCCAGATGCAAATGTGGCATTTCAGACACAGAATCATTCCAGATCCTAGAGCCACGTTCTGGATGCGAAGACCACAGTGAGGACATCATTCATTCATGAATAAAGATTATATACCAAAGTTTCTGCATTTTCTGGTGTAAAATATAGATAGACCACTATGCAGTATAACATTATAACACGAATAGCAACATCACAACGGGGAACCAAATGTATTTGGAACTCAGACTCAGCCTCCTCAACCAACTCAAGCAAGACTCCAACACCCAATGCAGTAATTAAAAGTGCAGTCTTCCCCAGTGGAGTTCTCATTTCCCCAGCGCCTGCTCCAGGTGTTTACTAATGTTCAGAAAGTCACTTCTCCATGTTTTCTATTTGTTTCTTAAAACATTCAGATGTTAGAAATAGAAATGTTGGCTTTCAGAGACTTACAAACATGTACATGTGTGGTTTTGTGCATTTTTCCCAAGCTCAAGAATAAAACTAAAACCACAGAAACAAGTTCAAGGGGGACTAGGTAGTTTTTTAAAGAGGGCAAAAAGTCTCAAATAATTAGCATGTTGTTAGACAGGGTGTGCCCACTGGCACAAGACCTCACAGGGAGAGAGGCTGGACACTCTGGATGTTTACAAGTCAAACTAGAAGGTAGAAAAAGTAGAACACACAAGGCCCAGTGTCCTGAAAGTTTGGCATGAATGTAGCCCAAAATAATTATTATTGCTTAAGCAGTGATTCTGTTCCACACTACATCCTTGTTATAAAAGACCAATAATAAATTAATAAGAACAAAGCAGTCCATCTAAATAAACAGCCATTTGGAAGCTGTTATTTTTCATAAAGCTATATGTATTTATATAGATAATATCAGTATATTTTTTCCCCAAACATGAAGCAGTGTTGTTCAGGGAGAATCTTGATTTAAAGTGGCCCAAAAGACTAACCCCTGCAATTAGTAAACAAATACAAAGCTGATGCCCAAAGGCAACGTACAAAAATAATTCACTTAAAAAAAAAAAAAAAGTCTTGCCAGCTGCTGCTGATACCCACAAACTTGCTCGACTTCATCTCCACCCTGACAGGGAAACCAGGACTGGACTTGTTGAAGGTGAGCGGGACTTGGCCAGCCTGAGTGTGCTCAGAGGCAGCGCCCCTGGGGTGTTGTGGGGTCTAGAGATTGGAAGGTGAAAGCTGGAGAAGCCAGAGGTACTAGTCCTAAAAGCCCGGGAACTGGCTTGACAAAGGTCAAAGCTAGCGGGGTAAATCTACTCCTGACTTCGTCTGCACCCCGATTTGCAGTCGACCAGGAGTTGACTTCAGCCAGGTGAGGGTGACCAGTTAAAAAAAAGGGAGGTCCTGCGAGGGCGCGGCTAGCACTACAAGTCTCCAGGCGTTCCCAATTTGCGGTCCCCTTTGCCTCCTAGCCTGCAAACCGCAGACTTCTGCATCTGCCCCTCCCCTCCCCGACCTGGGCGCGTTGGGGTCCCGCCGCGAACGCCCCTTACCAAGCCAGAAGTGCAGGCGGTAGGCGAAACCTCGGCTCGCCTTGGCGGTGTGCAGCACCAGGTAGGCATCCCCGACGTAGAAGTCGCCATAAGCGCTCTGGGGCACCGGCACCAGCTCCAGCTTCTCGATTCTCCAGACCTGCAGACCCTCCTGCTTGCCCGCCCGGGCAAATTCCTGGTGGTACAACTCTTGGGCCATGGTTCCCGCAAGCGATGCTCCCAGAGGTACAGGACCTGGCCTAACCTGGAGTATGACCGAACGAAGACCTGTGGTAGGGACCCTGTTCCCCGAGGCTTTATAGGGCGCGCCCTCGAGGGAGGCAAGGAGGCGGGGCTCGGACACGGGCGGGGCTCAGTACCCTTGCGCGAGCTGCTCGGGAGATGTTGGTGGCTTCTCAGAGAGAGCGCAGCGCAGGCTGCCAATCCCACGCCCTTCACCAGAAGAAGAATCGGAGTTTCAGAAATCTTGAGATTCGGAAGGAATTTATGCAAACTCCTAGAACGCCTCCTTCAAAAACCTAAATTTTCCCTGACAGCCAATGGGAGAGACAAACGATTAAAGCTGCTTGACACCGTGCACCCCCGTTACCACGGTTCTGCAGTCTTTTCTCCTTCTCTCCTGTTAGTTCAGCGTCCCAGAATCGCCCTTAGCCACAGAAGCGGTGAGAGTGCACTAGCTCTTACAGCGTCTAGTCAGCGTTTCCCTAGGAGTAGCAGTATTCTCCACTCTTATAACAAGGCTTTCTCTGCCGTTAGCAGCACTTGCCTTTAGGGAGTTTTGGGCCACTTTGGCATTCCCACCTACCCAATTCTTAATGCATTGATGTGTTGAAATTCCTAAGCATCCATTCCATCATTTCATTGACTGGTCTCTCCTTTTCTGATGGCCCAGGTTTCTCTCTGTTTTGATCTTCCCAGTTTGAAAACACCATACAAAACAGCATGTCAGGTTTCTTGGAAAGGATAAAACCTGAAGAACTGGCTGTCTACTCAGGGGACAGAACTCTGCAAATCCCCTGGGGTTTAGGAACTGTGGTTAAGTTCTCTTTCCACCTGGCACCCTTGGCCAAGAAAGTTATTGGTAAAAAACAGCAGCCATCCTCCTGGGATGTTCCCAGGCAGGGCTGTTTGTGACTATAATTTTATGCTTGGCCTGGCTTTTGAATTACCTATTACCTGGCTTCAAGGTACTAATTTTCTCCTTGTTTTACTTACATTTTTTTGCTTTTAAAGCATGACAAAGCACAGTGGAGTACAGATGGAGAATTACTCTTTGTTTTGCATTCATTTAACAGAACAATGGTATGGCAAAGGTTTCTACTGTTACTTATAAAGCAAATCACCAAGTGCATAAGGGATCAGAAAGCTGATTTTTATGCATGTAAATTTTCTTTGGCTATTTCCCAAATTGTCCCTGGAAGGTCCCTAATAATAACTTAACAATTAGATTTATTCCTTAATCAATTTATGTTTTAAAATATGTATTAAAAGGAAAGTGACCACAACACTTGGAGTGACCAAAAGATCTTTATTGCAGCAGTGAAAAAGAGGAGAAAGAGAGAGAGAGAGAGAGAGAGAGAGAGAGAGAAGAAGAAGAAGAAGAAGGAGGAGGAGGAGGAGGAAGAGGAGAGAGANAGGAGGAGGGGAGGAGGAGGAGAGAGGGAGAGGGAGAGTGAATGCAAGAGAAGAAAGAGAGAGCATGAGAGAGCGAAAGCAAGAGAGGGAGCCAGAGAGAGGAAGAGCAAGAGAGAGGGGCCCCGCAGGAGGGAGTTTTTATAGCCCTAATGGGGTCTTTGGGTCTGAAGGCTGCCTTGTTGGCATACAGTGATTGGATCATACAGTAGTTGCTAAGGGTGTCATCTTCTACCTTCAGGCATATGGGGCAGGGGTCAGATGTGGGTTTCTGTTGCACCAGACCGGTGGGGCTGAGTGTTCAGCCTTGAGTGGGGTTGTTATCCTGCAGCTAACATTCGTTCAGCCTGCCCTGCAGACAACTTAGTTCAGCCTGTCCTGCACCTAACATGTATTACATGACTGTGTTTTTAAAAATCAGTATTACAAAATGTGTGCAATAGAAACTTTTCTGCATTTTATCCTGCCACCCATTTGCTTTTCTCAAAGGCAACTAAGCTACCAGTTTCTCACATATTTTTTAGATATTTTTTTCATCAAAAGACTCTGATGTTCTCTGCATGACAGTTCGGTCAGAGACCATACAGAGAAAGGAGATTAAGGTCAGAATATGTCCCTGTCCATTTTGTGTTACTATAACTCAATAATATAGGAAGAAAGCAAATTTATTTCTTATAGTTCCGAAGGCTAGTATGTCCAAGGTCAAGGGACCTACTTCTGGCAGGGGCCTTCTTGATGCATCATCCAAGGCAGAAGAGAGATGAGCAAGAATCATGGAGAGCAAGCAAGAGGCTCTCTACCACTGAGCCATACCCCCAGCCCTTTTTCTTTTGAGACAGGGTCTCACTAAATTGTGGGAGGCTGACGTAGAATTTGTGATCCTCCTGCCAAGTCACTGGGATTACAGACATGAACCGTCTTGCCAGCTCACTATTTCTAGGCAAACAATTATATGTGACTTTTTCTCTTCCTTTGGCTGATAGTAATTATCTCATATGCTCTCTTTTGGTTTTTCTTTTCTCTGTATACATTTAGCTTCTTTAAAGAACAAAAACAAAAAATCTCCAGGAATTTTCCTATTTTTTACACATTATCTGTTAATAGGTTGATAGGCTTTCTTAGCTGCTAAGAACCACAGCCAAGTAATATGATGCATGGCATTTTTGGTTGAAAGGTGACGCCAGCAAGCCATTGAGATGATATGATTATGTTAAGATCTGCATTCATATGGATATTAGACTCCTGCTGTCCACCTCGGCCTGCTATGGGACTCCTGGAGAGTTCCCATTGGTTGGGGAAGTGAGGTAGGAGGGAATTCCCGAGGGGGGACTTCCTGTTGGGGTCCGGGAGAACGGCGTGTGTCGGTTGGCATATTTCCCGGGAGCGTACGGGGCATTGGCTGCAGTTTCAAAAATAAAGTTTGTTCCTGCTTGAGTGGCTGGTGATTTTGTGCCCAGCCAGACTGCGGCAATTAGCTACATTTTTTTTTTCTTCTAACCAAAACTATGAGTGGTGGGTATAATAAGCTTCTTTATACAGATGAGGAAACTGAGGCTTTCAAATTGTCACAGGTTACCCAGCTGAATAACCAAAGACAAATTCAAACCCACTCTCAAATTCCAAGGTGTTTGCTCTTTACAAAAAATTATTCTCAGCTGGGCATGGTAGCTTATGCTTATAATTCCAGTGGCTCAGGAAGCTGAAGCAGGAGGATCGCAAGTTCAAGGCCAGCCTCAGCAACTTAGCAAGGCTCTAAGAAACTTAACAAGATCCTGTCTCAAATTTACAAAATTTTAAAGAGGTCTGTGGTTGTGGCTTAGTGGTAAAGTGCCCCTGGGTTCCATCCCTGGTACCAAAAACAAACAAAAATCTTTACTCTCTCAATCCATGTTGTTTGGCCAAGCTTTCTTCACTTAAGTGAACTTCATACTTTCATTTTCTTCCAACTAGTAGAGAGAGAAGCTTCTGTTCTAGTGTGTCCCATGCAGCACTAAGAAATTTTGTTTTATCTGCGTCACGGAGCTGTTCTGTCTTGGTTTCCTTATCTGTGGAGTGAAATTGTTTGTTCTCTTCCTCTTTAGGGGAAAAAAAATATAAGAACTGATGCTCTGGATTGAAGATAATTTAAAAATCAGATTTATCATTTAAATTTAGCTTCATTTTAGTGAAAATTTCTTTCTAAAAAAAATGAGAAGGAACTTTGGCATAGGTGAAAGTAAAATTCTTTCTCGCTAGGGCTGGGACTAGGGCAGGGCCACTGAGACACCTGCTTGGGAGGCAAAATTTAAGAAGGCACGCATACCAAAATACCCCTCCGCAATCAATAAATACCATTTCAAAGCATTATTTTTAAAATCAATTTTAATGCAAAAAGCAATGATAAAAATGGCATTTCAATTCAAGGTAGTATTGTTGCCAGAGCCATATTAGAGTCTGAGACAAAGAAAATACATTGATCCTGACTTGACTTAGCATTTTTTATAAACATAGCATTGACGTACTATTCATCTGGATCACTGTTTTTGTTTTGCCATCCCTTACATTCTGTACCCAAGGCAAGTGCCTTACTCTCCTGACCCTGGTCCTGTCCTGGCTACCTGAACTCCAGACTCAAACTTCCAACCTCCTGCTAGATGTAACTACGGAATCCATCTTGCCAAAGTCAAGTTCATCATTTCCTCAAAACCACTTCTCTTTTTAAAAAAAACTTCATTAGTAGCATCATTTAATCTTGACCCATCACTCTGACTTTATCTTCACATTTGATCCACAGGGCTCTCCAAAATCTCCTGAGGATTGCAATTTCTGAGGTCCGTCCCTGGTTGCCCTCTCTTTTACTTCCACCCTAGATTCCCATCTTCAACAAACATGTCATGAAAGTGGAGTTTAGTTTACAGCATGGCTTTGATCTAATCTAAATCTTTGACCTTTCATTCTTCAGCCGATTGAGTTTAGGCAAATTACTTAACATTGTACCTCAGTTTTCTCATCTGTAGAACATGAATGTTGGTAGGAATTATTTTGTAGGGTTGTCAAGAGGATTCAATGAATGAATATATAAAACTTGGAACAGTATCTAACACATTGTATGGAGCAGTAAACTGAACTGAGAATGATTAAATAACTTCTCTTAATCTAATTCTGTAAGAATAATGTTTCCAGAATCTAGTTTGGATAGATTTCCTACCCCCTCCCCACCCCGCCCCCCCAAAAAAATTCCTGACATAGTGACGTATGCCTACAATCCCAGCAATCCAAGAGGTGGAGGCAAGAGGATTGCAATTTTGAGGCTATCCTCAGCAACTTAGCAAGGCTCTAAGCAATTTAGCAACTTGTCTCAAAATAAAAAAATTAAAAGGGCTGGGGATGTGGCTCAGTGGTAAAGTGCCACTGGATTAAATTCTTGGTACCAAAAAAAATTCCTCCAAATCAGATGCCAATTTTCTTTCCATGCCTTTATTCTTATTCATTCTTCTCTCCACTTCATGTTATTGCCATTCTTTCATATCTATTGAAACTTTCCTTATTCTTTTTTTATTACACATGACAGTACAATGATCTTGACAATTCATACATTTGAATCAAATGGGGTATAATTTCTCATTTTTCTGATTGTACAGGTTGCAGAATCACATTGGTCATACAGTCACCTATATACATACAGCCATAATAATGTCTATTTTATTCTGCCCTTCCTAACCCCCCTTCTCATCTCCCTCCCCTCCCATCACCTCTCTCTACCCAATCTACCTAATGTGACACACTTCTTTTTTTTTTCCTCCTCACAACATCATATGTGTATTCTGTATAACGATGAGGGTCTCCTTCCATCTTCTGTGCAATTCCCCTTCTTCCTCCTTTTCCCTCCCATCTCTCTTCCCTATTTAGTGGTAATCTTCTTCTCATGCTCTTCCTCCCTATCCCATTTTGAGTCACCCCCCTTATATGAGAGAAGACATTCGGCATTTGTTTTTTAGGGATTGGCTAACTTCACTTAGCATAATCTGCTCTAATGCCATCCATTTCCCTGCAAATGCCATGATCTTGTTATTTTTTAGTGCTGAGTAATATTCCATTGTGTATAAATGCCACATTTTTTTAATCCATTCATCTATTGACAGGCATCTAGGTTGGTTCCACAGTAGAGCTATTGTGAATTGTGCTGCTATTAACATTGATGTGGCTGTGTCCCTGTAGTATGCTCTTTTTAGGTCTTTTGGGTATAGTCCGAGAAGGGGAATAGCTGGGTCAAATGGTGGTTCCATTCCCAGCTTTCCAAGGAATCTCCATACTGCTTTCCAAATTGGTTGCACTAATTTCCCTGAATCCTCGCCAGCACTTATTGTTGTTTGACTTCATAATGGCTGTCATTCTTATTGGAGTGAGATGGTATCTTAGAGTAGTTTTAATTTGCATTTCTCTGATTGCTAGAGATGGTGAGCATTTTTTCATGTATTTGTTGATTGATTGTGAAACTTTCCTTATTCTTTACAACCTAATCATCATGATCTCCTTTGAGCAAGTAAATTTCATCATCCTCTGCACTTCCAACACTTTTTTTTTCTTCAAGTCAAACTGTATCCAACTTTATTAAAGATACTTTTTATAAATAATCGTGGTATTTTAGGCTGGACATGAGCAGACAATCATTAACAGTATTCAACAACTTTCAAACTCCCTTCTTAAATGGACTACCAAAATCAGAGAGCCACTCTAAAAACCAATGAAGTCTCCATTTGATACTCTGAATAGGGAAAGTTCAGAGTGAAGGTTGACATTTCACATTTAGCCTGTTGTCTAACAACTTTTCACAAGCTGACCCTGACTTTCAGGAAATGAAAATGGCAAAATTATTAATCTGAAGATCCACAGTCTAGAAAAGGAACTGCTGCTCTTCTGAGGGACATTGTTTCAAATGATGTCACTAGAATGTCCAGATTGCCTGACACATTGGTAAAACCATTTGTTGGGAGTCAGGTCACAACAGGTCTGAATTTAAGGAGTTCAATCTCTGTCGATGGCAGAGACAGAGAGGAGGACAAAAAGATGAATTTGAGTTTTTCCATACCACAAGGTGTTTTTGCCAAGGTGGCTATGTGTGCCAACAACCCAAGAGGAAGTCTCTCAAAACTAGCAGGGAAAGGTGTTCTCCCCCCACAACAATCTAGCTTTGGATACATTCTACTAGTGATACATGTTCCTTCCCCCCAAAACAACAATGAAGTGTTCTGTGCTAACAACATAGCTTAAAAAAAAAGTAAAACAAAATTCTGCATTTTTATAAAACTTGATGGAAAAAAAAATAGATTTTTTTAGGCTTGGGCTCAGGCTCTGGAGGAGCAGGTTTAGCAGACAACCTTGCAGATCTTCTCTGTGATTCATCCTTCACCTTGGCTTTATCTCCTTAGCATCTCCTTCAGCCTTTCTCTTGGGCAGACAGCAGTGGCTGGACACAGTACAGGTCGCAGGGATACAGCAGTGCTTGGCTTTGGTGCATTCTAGGAAGTCACAGTTTTCTCCCACGACGTTGTGAGCTCACTCACTTAGAGACTTACTGTGAGGCCTGTGAGTTGGAAAGCAGCCTACGTTGCCTATGTGAGGGGCTCTCAGGGTTCAGCACACTAAATCGGGATATTGTGGTCTAGCATACTAGCCACGCTCAGCCCCATCACCACGGTAACCTGGCCACCCTCAGGTGCACAGCATGTTCCTGTTCTTTCTGTTTTTCTACCGGTGACCTTTTAGCCCATTGGTCTCCACTCATAAGTGTGTTGCTAGTTCACTGGATTATTACAACCCTCAGATGACTCTGCCCAGTAACCAACTATTCATAAAAGCTTGCCTATGCATTAATTAGGCAGATAGGGTTCTCTGAAACTGGTCTCCAGAGGTCTCTTTTCGACTCCATCACTACACCCTCCTCAGCTGTGCGGTGGGCTTCCTTGGGCTGGACAGAGTGAGCCCACAACTTACTACAGTAATACATGTTGAACATGCATGATCAGATTGTCAGTTTGGGATTAAGTTACATTTTTTCTTTGAGCAATTTACCAGTCCTCTTAGTCCAAGAAGAAATAGCCAATATGAATAAGTCTTTTCCCAAAAGTCGGGAGGATTGAGGCATGGGACCTGTGGTTGAATTCAAGATCTGTGTTGTAGACTATTAATGTTCAAGAAAAATATTTTATAGTTTAATCCCTGAAAAAAATGCCAAGTAATATGATTATTTGTGCAATTCATTAGAATGAGTTGGTAAAAACAACAATTGGCTTCAAGTGATCTTCATTCCTCAAGTCACGAGAATCTCAGAATTGAGAACCATCTTATTTTATTTCTACCAAGGCATCATAACCCCAGAATTACTGCAACTGAACATTTATGAAAGACAAGAAGTATACCTTTCTCTTTTTCCAGGCAAGGGAAATCCTTACAATATGCTATTTACTTTCCTTTGATTATAAGTAATACAAAATATAATTTAAAATACATTTATTTTATTGGCAATCCTGCTAAATGGCAATAATTTATGTTTAATTTACCAAATGATTTGTGGGCATAAGCACAAAACCTAGAATCAGAAGACTCGAGCATTGTGAGAATAAAAGAGATTACGTATGTCAGTGCCCTGGGCACACAATCAATAAACATGGTTAATCATCAGCAAGAGCCCTGAGCCGCAGTTCCTATGAAAGCTTGGTGATTAGAACAAAATTGCACTCTAGGGAAGTGTATTTTCATCCAATCAGCCCAGGGAAGACCAGAATTCTTTTTTTGATTCACCTATTTTTTTTTTTAAGTTTCAATCAGGACCTTGAACATTCCCCTTTATGAATAAATTATTTTAACCTTATACATAAGACTATGAGTAGAAAGGCATAGTTCATGGTTCAGTAGTAAAGTGAAAGTTTTATTACTCTTTAATGTTTGCTGTTGTGATAAATATATATGTGTGTGTATATATACATATATATGTATGCATATATATTTGCATATATAAATTTGCATAAATATATATATATGTATGTATGTATGTATGTATTTGTTGATCTGGCATTTCCCTTTTAACGTTATCATGTATTATTGTTACTACACAGGCAATTGAAAACCCCTGTAAGATTACTGTGAGAAGACATCATCATTTCTCTAGATGTTTAGATGTTGGAAAGTGCTTTCAACCACAATAACGATTGAAAAGCATGGTCTTGGGAGATTGATAATCTAAAATTATAACTTTAGCTTAAGCTCAAGTTGTAAATGGAGATCCAAGTTTGGAAATATAAAATTTAGAGCTGGGGATGTGGCTCAAGCGGTAAAGCGCTCGCCTGGCATGCGCGGGGCACTGGGTTCGATCCTCAGCACCCATAAAATAAAATAAAGATGTTGTATCCAGTGAAAACTGAAAAATAAATATTAAAAAAATTCTCTCTCTTCTCTCTCTCTCTAAAATATATATATATATATACATTATTTAGACTAAATTACCTTGAGAGTGTAGCATTTTTTTTCCTTTGTCTGACATTTCTAACATCTATTTACTAATAATTACAATTAACCTTTTATTCAGTTTTGTTTGTTTATAGCCCTGGCTTTACCAGCTAAAGAGAAACAACTCCATATTTTCAAGGAATATGTCAGCAACATGTGAATGTTAGAACTATGTGACATGGACCTATAGAAGTCACACATGACCAAATTATCACTTTAAAAAAATTTTTTTTAGTTGTCAATGAATCTTTACTTGTTGTTTGTTTATATGCAGTACAGAGAATCAAACCCAGTGCCTCACACATGCTAGACAAGTCTTCTACCACTGAGCTACAACCCCAGCTTCCCAAATTATCATTTTTTGTGTGAAGAAACTTACAAAAATAAGGTTAGTTAATTAACCTAAATCAAAGGGAAGGTTTTTTTGTTTTTGTTTTTGTTTTTTAAAGTCGAGGCTTGATGGTTTCCTTCTGCTACTCAGGAATCATTTCTATTAGTCAGTCCTTATTTGAATCCACATCCCCTTGCACATGTTTCAATTGAGCAATTTGACTGGTATTGCTTTTACTCTTAGCTTCCCCTTATCTTGGTATTTTGAAGCGTCCCTGAAACCACAGACTTCTCTGAACTATTCCAATTAACTGAAGGATTTTTTAGTATATTTTATTTCACATATTTCAGAAAACACTGTATTTTGAAGCTGGCAAAAGGAACAACATCACCTTTGTGTCTTCTCATTACCTTTCCTAAAATGCCAAGGATTAAAAATAACTTCTCAACAACTCTCCCCTGGATTCCTGATAGTCACATTTCCACTTGAGGCCCACTTAGAAAGATGGGGAGCAATTTACTTCATCAAAGAAGTCTGGGACACTGAGACACTTGAGATAGCTTTTAAAGATGAATGAGAATTATTTTTATTTTTCCCACTATTTTTTATTTTAATAGTTTTGTTTTGTTTGTACCAGGGGTTGAACCCAAGGGGCTTAACCCTTTTGTTTTTCATTTTGAGATAGAGTCTCCTTAACTTTCTCAGGCAAACTTTGAACTTGTGATCCTCCTGCCTCAGCCTCCTGGGCTGCTGGGATTACAGGCATGTGGCACCACATCTTGCTTATTGTGCATTTTTCTGATTAAAGTAATTACATGGGCTGGGGTTGTAGTTCAGTGGTACAGCACTTGCCTAGCATGTGTGAGGCACTGGGTTTGATCCTCAGCACCACATAAAAATAAATAAAATAAAGGTATTTTGTTCATTTACAAAAAAAATAAAAATAATTACACATGTTTATAGAAGATAATTTTGAAATTACTAAATATAAGCTAGATTAAAATACTCCCAATCATACAATGTATGGACCCTCTCTGATACCATTTTAAACAATACTAAGATCACAATACGATATTTTGATTTGCAATATTATCACTTTTAATACACATATCTTTTTTTTGGTTTAATGAGGCTAAAAACAATGTAGAATTTCCAGAAAAAGCTATTTTTTTCTTTTAAAAACTCTGATTTGTTGGGTATAAACAATTTCATGTCATTTTAAAGTTAAAGTGTAATTTAACTTTTTTAAATTCTGAAATTATAAATGAATTATACTCATTCATAATCATGTTATTCCTGCTTTCTATATTCATGAGCATTGTATCATTTAGGAAGTGAAAGCACATCTTCATCAAGTGGGCTTTAAATTCCGTCCCATAGAGGTTATAATATTTTAAAATTTGATGCATATTTTAAAATTTTTAATTTTTGAGGTGGTGCAGACATAGCCATACATTATCTGTCTATCTGTCTTTCTTTTTTCCTCCATTCATCAACTCTCACTGTGTCTGTGGGGTTAGGAGCACTATCATCAGTTCCCTGCTCTACCAATTCCAACTGTGTAACCTGCATGAAGTCACTCTGCAACTAAATTTTCTCATCTTTAAAATGGGAGTATCTAGCATAAAAAAAGACACTTAGACCAGTGGTACAGAACAGAAGACATAGCCAGAAACATACATTAGAGAAAAGCCAGCCTTTTTAACAAATGGTGCTGGAACAACTGATTGTCTCTTTGTAGAAGAATGAAACTAGACCCTTATCTCTCTCCCTGCACAAAAATCAACTCATAATGGATCAAAGACCTAGGAATTAGATCAGAAACTATGCAATTCCTAGAAGAAAATGAAGGGTCAACAACACTCCAGCATATAAGCACAGGCAATGACTTTCTCGATAGGACTCCTAAAGCTCAGGAAATAATGTTAAGGATTCATAAATGGGATGGTATCCTATGTAAAAGCTTCTGTACATCAAAGGAAATAATTAGTAATGTAAAGCGAGAACCCACAGAGGGAGTATTTGCTTGCTACTCTTTTGACAGAGGATTAATATATGGACTATATAAAGAACTAAAAAAAAATTACACCAAAAAAATCAAATAACCCAATTAATAAATGGGCAAATGGGCAGACAAATCTCAGAAGAAGAAATGCAAATGGCCAACAAATAGGTAAAAACGCTCAACATCATTAGCAATTAGGAAAATGCAAATCAAAACTACACTGAGATTTCATCTCACACAAGTCAGAATGGCAGTCATCAAGAATACAGACAATCATAAATGTTGAAGAGAATGTAGAGAAAAAGGAACAGATTTGCAATTTTGGAGAGGTTGCAAATTAGGAAGACAACTATGGAAATCAGTATGGAGATCCCTCAAAAGACTCTCCATGGAACCACCATATAACCCAGCTATACCACTCCTCAGTATTTATCCTGAGGAATTAAAAGTCATCATAGTACAGGGATACATGCATACCCATGTTTATAATAGCATGATTCACTATGGCCAAACCATGGAACCAGCCTAGGTGTCCATCAACAGATGAATGAATAAAGAAAATGTGAGATATATATATATATATATATGTAATGGAGTTTTATTCAGCCATAAAGAAAAATGAAATTATGTCATTGCAGGACAATGGATGGAACAGAGACCATTATATTAAATGAAATAAGTCAAACTCAAACTCAGAAGGTGAAGGGTTGTGTGTTTTCTCCCATATGCAGAAGCTAGAGAGGAAAAGAAAAAGAAAGACAGGGAAAGATCTTATGAAAATCAAAGGGAGATCAGTAGAGGAAAGGGACCAAGAGGTGAGAGGGGAGGAGAAAGGGGAGAAGTTTTGGGGATTGGTTTTGGCCAAATTATATTGTTATATTGTCTGCATGTATGAATATATAACAACAAATCTTATCATTATATACAACTACAATGCATCAGTTGAAATATGGAGAAAACATATTAAATAAATGAAAAATAATGGCTTTGTATTCCATTGTATTAATATACCACTTCTGTATTAATATATTTATAGTGTTTTCCAAATGCATCAATTTGAATAAAATGTCAATAACAACCTCCCATGTATACTGTTCTTTTAAATGCATGATTCTATTTCTATAAAGTATATTTCTAAAAGTTGAAGTACTGGGTCAAGTGACTTATACAGTTCTTAAAATTTTAACATATTATCAAGTTATATTCTCTGAGTCAGTATATAAGAGTGACCATTTTCCCTTTTCTGAGCATTAAATTCTAAGAATCTTTCCTTTAAAACATTGTCAGTCGGATACATAATAACTGTATTTTATCTTTGAAGAGTTGTATTTCTCTGATTATTAGTGAAATTGAGCATCTTTCTTCTGGGAATTTTATATCATATTATTTGTACCTATCTGAAGAATATTAATTTTTTCTTTCAGGAGTGTTTCAAATACATCATTTCTTTTTTCTTTTGTTTTCTCTAGAGGAATGTCTTCCTACTCTGATATTCAATAACATTCCTATATGCTGTATTGTAAAAATTTTGGAGCTTTGTATTTTTCTTCAGATTTTTACACTACCTGAAATCTACATTTTTGTTATCATGTAATGTAGTAATATAATTTTTTGTCCAAATTAAAAATTGTATTTCTCAATATGAGTTCTTAAATAACACATGTATATGTATTGATTTAGAATATCATATTTTCACACATAAAATTCTTATTTCTTAACTTTCTATTTAGTTACTCACTTATCATATTTATTTTTCTATAGCATGCTTTTATCACACTCTTTGTTTTCTTGTAATTTGAGCTATGACAGATCCTTACTATTTTTTCCCCAAAATTTCTTATCAATGCTTACATAGTTTTTCTATATGAAATAATGAATTAATTTTGCATTAAATTTTTTTTTTAAATATTTATTTATTTTAGTTTTTGGCGGACACAACATCTTTGTTTGTATGTGGTGCTGAGGATCGAACCCGGGCCGCACGCATGCCAGGCGAGCGCGCCACCGCTTGAGCCACATCCCCAGCCCTGCATTAAATTTTAACATTAATTTAATCTACCTTTCTAAGAATATAGTATAATGTTTACATTTAAACATGTCTTAGTAGATAGCAATAAATAATATTTCAGAATTTTTTAAAGTTGTTTTTCTTAAACCTTTTATAATCGAGTATAACATATATTTTTAACCTAGTAAATGTCAGCAAATTTGAAATTCAAGATAAAGTAGATATAGTTCTAGGATATGTGAAGTGCCAAAATGACATAAAAATACAAAATCTGAAAAGAGCAATCAATATATGTTAAGTAAACAACATTGTTTTAAAAGCAAAAACTTTCCTTCCATAAAGTACCAGGCCCAAAAAATTTTACATGGGTCTCACCACATTTATTTCCATTGTCTACTAGTTGACATAGAAAAAGAGAAAAGATGCTAAAACCATTTCTAAACAGAAATCAACTATTATAATTACACATTCCAATAAAGCCAAATTAAGAAAATATAATTATGGGTTTATTTTCATTTATGAATATTAACACCAATATCATAAAATTTTATTCAAGTAAAAAATGTGTTTTGTTAAAAGAAAACAAATAAGATTATACCAGCAAAGTAGAAAATATTGTTCAACATTCTTAGAAAACTACTTAGAAGGGAAATTTCATAATTAAATGTCATAATAAATTACATTTAAAAACTTATCAAATAGAAAACCTTCAGCATTTCATTCAAGGTTGGTTCAAAAAAAAAAAGAATAGAGAACCCATGACTTCATTCCTATCCAAAAAAAAGTACATTAGTCTCAGACAATGCAAAAACCAGAAAAAGAAATAAAGAGAGTTGAGGGTTTGCTAGAAATAATCAAAATTATTTATTTGTAGATGATATTCACGTAGATAAAAAATCTAATAAGAGAACCTATTGGCAAATGAAGAGAAAAAAAAGAAATTAAAGGAAAGTTCAACAAGACTATAAAATAGAATTAGAATTATATAAGGGAAAATTAACACACATTCAAAAGGGTCCAAAAAAACTTATAAAATTTTTAAAAATCTAAAACAATTCAATGTCACCAGGAGCTAAGAAGAGAAAGGTTTCTTAAACAAAACCCCCCAAAAGCACAAATTGCAACAGAGAAAACTGATAGATTTGACTTTATCACACTAAAGTAGTTTTGAAGTCAATCGCCTATCCCAAAGGAGCAGAGCAGTGGCCCATGTCAACTGGAGTGCAAGTGGCAACAGGGCTGAGGCAAGCCAAGGTGTATCAACCTGTAGCACCACAGCAGCCTGGCCTGGGCCCCAAGTTCACAAAATACTGCAGCACTGAACCCCAAGCACCCACGGTCAACTGATGTGAACCTCCTGCTTCCCTCCAAGTGGTAGGAAAACGGAAGTGGGGCAGACCTGATTGGAGATTAGCATAAATTTGAACAAATAGCATTAGTACTTTTCCAAATCCTAAATAACATAAATTTGGACCAATAGCATTGACCAAGTGCTACACAAACCCCTAGACTAGCACTCTCAATTGACAATCCCTGTTGGGTCCCTTCTTGCCCTATAGGAACTGTCTCCTTTCTTCCCACATGAATAAATCCTATTCTTTTGTACTCACTCTTCTTCATCTATGGATTTCAGTCTTCAAATTCACAATATAAGAATCCAGATAGAAAAAAATTGGCAGTGAGCTTCAGAGGTCTGTAAGCAACATTGGAGGACACAGCCTGCCATTAAGAGCTGCAACACACCCCTCAATGTTGGTAGAGATGAACCAGTGTTGCCAGCTGTTGCAAACAGGCATTCCCTATCTAAGACTGCAACAGGGTTTGTCAGCTGCAGAGGGCTGCAGCTTACATAGTAGAGGCAGAGAAACTCCAATCTCATCTTCACAGATGTACATGTAAATTTTATAAATAATTAACCATAATAAATGTATACAAACAAAAGGAAATCAGCAAGAAACCCTATGGAAAGGTAATTTACAGGTATGGAATAACCTGAATGGTTCCTAAGTATGTGATAGGTATTCAGTGACCTGGACCTCACTACTAATTGGAAACAGTCAATATTTGAGTGCTTACTATGGGAGGCATCATTCTGATTTCTTTTAAAATATAGGTATTTTGATCCTTACAGTAACTCTGTCATCTAGATAGCATCTTCTTTTATGAACTAGGACACAGGAAGCAAGCAAGGGTCTCAGCAATTCAGCAAGACTCTGTCTTAAAATAAAAAATGAAAAGGACTGGGGAGGTGGCTCAGTGGCTGAACATCCTGGGTTCAAAAAAAAAAAAGAAGAGGAAGAAGAAAAAGAAAGGGAGGAAGAAAGGAAGAAAGGGAAGGAGGAAAAAAGAAAGCTACAACAGTATTAAATGGTAGTTAAACAATTAGAATCCAAGTAAAATTGCTTTTAGAGTGCCGGGGTTCCCACCGGAGATCCGGAGATCCGGGCTGACTGATCCGCGCGGCCCGCCTCGCGGCTACAGACGGCGGGGCACCACCGAGAAGTGACCAGCAAGCAGGGAGAAACGTTGCTGTGGATTCTGTGGAATCCTGCCGGCTGAGCCCCCACTGAGCCTCGGGCTGAGTTCGGGATTTCTGACGGAGAAGGAAGCAGTACAGTTCTATCCCCCACAATGGAAACTCCACCAAGGAAACCAGCGGTCACCATCTTGGAGAGCTGAAGTAACCACCGCCACTCTCCGACAGATTGCAACAATAAAACAGGTGTGTGTTACTCAGCTCAGCTCCCATACAGCGGGGAATTCGCATAAAATCTTTCCTAGGCTTTCCGGGGGTGGGATTATCAGAGC